>NC_091837.1:55384053-55584053 GCF_037783145.1 Equus przewalskii | reverse complement strand
TATAGTTATAATGCTCCCTCCTGATCTGGTGTAGTATCTGCCACTAAAGAATATTACAGCTAGGGATTTCATGAGCGGTCACTTCTTTTTCTTGGTATGTCATTTGCATTTTATATTTTCCTATTTTGTTGTTGGGTAGCCTTTCAAAGAAATTAATAAAGTTCATGTAGTTGGCAGCAAGTATAGCAAAACAGAATTTAGGCACTCCCTAAATTCAATCAGAGTTTAGATAAAACACAGACTACATTAATGTATGGGCGCTCTTATAACCTCTATTAATATAGTTGAAAGCCGTCAAGCACCAGTGATTCTCAGAAACATAAAAAAGTTTGTATTAAAAATCACTGAACAGTACAAAAATGAGAACAATACATATAAATTAAATTCTACATTCAACTTTATAAAACACCTTTCTTTATAAAAGATGGCCTATGTTTGCATGCATTCCGTGTTGCAGTAAATACAAGGTTCTTAACTGGGGGTATTCAGATGCTTAGTCCTTATTCTATGATTTTTCTCCTTAGGTTAAAAGAATAAGAATTTTTACCCAAAACACTAATGCACTTTTATTTTCATAGTGTTAGGGGCCCTTTTACAGGAAGTTAGTAATAAGAATGGCAATATTTACTGTTGTCTGCATTTGAGTGGTTCACAGCTGAGCACTCCTCTTGTGTATTCAGTGACAAATGGCAATCACTTTATCATTTATCTTATGACAAATAGCAGATTCAGCCACAAACTGCTGGCCGTAGCAAACTTACAGGATGAAGTTCTTTATTGTTTATGGTTTGTGGGTTGATGTATTCATGCCTTGTTTATTTGTGAAATGAACAAAAATCAGTAAGCAGGCATGAACAGAAATTTGGCCACGCAATCAATTGTACTTTTTTTCCTCCAGTCTTCCAAGGACCTTACAAGGAAATTCGCTGAACTAGGTCTAAGCTGTAAGCTGCGTTTAGAAAAAAAAGTCATTAGAGGATGCACCAAATTGTGACATTACGCCCTTAAGCCAAAATAACACTGAATGGAGTTCCTACCTCGCATTAACCTCCCGAATAAGGGTCTTAAATTTGATAGCAAGCTATTGTCATAGACGTGGCATTGGGCAACAGTAGAAGGAAATTACCCCACTATATTCTCATAATTTAGGAAATATGTTAAAGTTTTCACTCTTTGTTTCACACAGTTAAAGGAAATTTACAAGTCAACTGTGTACATTAATGTAAATGGTACCGGAATTGTATACACCAACTGTATTGTAATTGTGTGTATGCTGAGTAGTATTAATTTAGCTTATGTAATTGATATATAAGGAGATATAGAAGTGGGTCACATTCTGCGACACATGTTGGAGATCGAAATTCATGATTAAGGGTAATAGTGGCACTTAAGAAAAAATTCTAACACAATAGACAAAAGAAGATGAAATTTCTAATTTTGTCTATTTTTTTCCAAACTGTGTTTGAGAAACTTAGTATGACACAGTGGATTATATTTTATTATTAGCATAGTTTTTGAGTCATTATGATGCATTATATCAGTTCTAATTAAATGTATAAAAGTTACTGATCTATTGAGTTAATGAAAAATCACTAATGGTCTTAATGCAATTAGTAGAAAAATAATTGTATGGGAAGTTTTTCTTCTTTCTTTTCTTTAAGGATAAAGGGAGATAAAGAAGGGCCTTGTTACATATGGATAAGAAAAATGAAGTACCTATGTATGATATGGAATGCAATTTTTATATCTAGACTATTGGTAGCAAATCCACAGAATGAAGTAATACATAAAAGATTTTACTAATTTTCAAAACTCAGTAGGAAGAGGTGATGTTTTAAGGTCAAATAAATGGTGGACTCATTTAGTGAAATTTTAATGTAAATTTATTTTTCAAGTCATATTCTTAACTGTTTTGTATAAAGGTCATTTGAAACATAGTCTAAGACAAAAGAAATAATTGCTTACATTAATTTGAATAGTCTCTAAACAAATGTCTGTAAGTCCCATAATTTGGTATTATAAAAAACAGGTATTTGCATGTAATATGTTTGTTATCATTTATATCCTGGAAAACTCTCTGCCAGAAAAAAAACAAAACAAACAAACAAAAAGCTGGCCAGTTAATATCCATGAACTCTGTAGACTAGTGGTGTTAAAACTAATATTCTGAAAGGCAACTGAAGTTAGAGGTCCAGAAAAAGCTATTATGCAGCTCTGAGATTTGCATATGCTATCTGCTTGGCTCATCAGAGGTGAATGATAGTTTCCACTGCACTTAGTTACAAGCCAATCTAGATGCAGTTATTTGCATAAACAATTTGATTGGTAAACATTGCTCTATACCTCTGTGTTGAAAACTTTTGGGGAAATAGAGACTGTTCTGTTGTTTTGTGTTAAACCAAACTTGGGGTATATTTCCTTTGTGTTATGAGAGAAGATAGGTTAGAAGACTAAGAAGAATGATATACAGATGAAATTTTATCAAGCAGATAACGCCAACAAGAAGACACAGTATAGTTTATTTTTATTTGTATTAAGACTATTTATACAATTATTTACTGAAATAATTCTGAAAAAAGAAAAGTCATCAATGAACTCAGATCCATAATTCAGCCACTAACATTTGGATAAATTTTCATGCTCTTTTCCAAGTACATCTATATTTTTACAAAGCTGCAATGATCGTGTACTTACAATTTTGTATATTTTCTTCACTTAGCAGTAGATTCTTTCTCATGCTGCCCTATATTCCTCAAAACAATAGTTTTTGTTTAGTGCTTTAGCATTCCAGTAAGTAATATATTCATTAAACTTCTCTTGAACGACTATCTTGTGCCAGATATTGTGCTGAAACTTCCATGTAAAATTGTTACATCCATGTTTCTGACTGCCTTGAGCTTATAGTCTAGGCAGAAAAGCACAATGAGGAAAACCAACAAGAACAAGGTAATAAACGTGGGGAGCATCTATATCAAAATAGAGGCTACGGAGGGTTTCCCCAAGAAGATGCCTTTGAGCTAAATTTTGATCTACAATTTTAAGAACAGGTAAGACCCACCCATGTGGAAAGAGTGTATGATAGAAAGTTGGATAGTATTTCTTGACAGAAAAAAAGAGCACTATTGAAAAGACAACGTATTCCTGAATAGATCAGGTAAGCAAAAGTGAAAGATGTATATTGCAGTGGGGAGGGAAGCTACAGAGGGCAGAGCTGCAAATGGCACTCTGAACTATGTTTGAACATTATGCTGAAAGAGGAAGCCAGTGAAAGATTTTAAGGTTCTAATCAGTACAATAGTTTTGACTGTTTGTAAAGGAGGTGATTTTGGCAGGAGTGTGAAGTTCGATTTGTGGCAGGAACAAGTTTGGAGGCAGAAATACAAGGGAGGAGGTTCTTAAACTAATCCAGGCTTGAAGAGATAAAGATTTCAAGAGAGGAAGTGAGAATGGGGATGAATAAGAGAAGAAAGAGAAATTGGAGAGGAAAAATTCATGGGACATGGTGAAACCTTGGTCACTAATTGGATGTAGGAACCAGTGGGCAAGGCAAGTTCAGAATAAATCTCAGATTTCTAGCTTGTGAAACTGGGTAAGTGGCAGTGTGTTTTGTGGAGAGCAAAGAAAAAGGAAAAGCAAGTAAGAGGAGAGGGGCTCATGAGTTCAGTTTTGAAAATATTGAGCTTAAGTTGCCTGTGCCATCCAAATGGAGATGTAAGATGTTGACACACATCTCTGGATCCCAGCAGCAAAAATTGTGCTGGAGTTCTGGGAAGCATCTGTGAATGATGTTATTGAAGTATCAAAGGGAAAGTCCTATGAGAGGTAAGAACAGGTAGCTAAGGATACGGAGTAATTTGGGGAGGACTAATATTTCATAAGAACATGAGAATTTCATGAGCATGAATATTCAGAAAACTTTATGAGAAGCTGTAACCAAAGAGATAAGAGGAAAACTAAGAATCAAGTAATATGAAAGAGCTTCAACAAATAGTTTTGACAGAAAAGTAGTAGTCAAACAAGTCAAATATTGCATAAAAGTAAAAGAAGCTAGAGATAATTAATACATCATAGCTACTTAATAAGTTCCATGGAGCGGAGGAGAGAGAAGCCATAGTTCAATGGATTTAAGATTAACTAAAAAGGGAGGAAGTAGAAAAATTCTATATAGGTTATTCTTTCAAAAGCATAAATTTTTTTCATAAAGCGGTAAATTAGTTAGTAGACAGAAATAGAGTAAAGGGAGAATTTTTTTTAGCTGGGGGCTTTTGAGCATGTTAATTTGCTGAGAAGAAAAAACTAACAAAGGAAGAAATGTTAATGCTTTTAATAAGAGCAAAGGAGATGATTCACAAAGTCAATGCCTCAAGGATGTGGAATGGAATTGGAACACAGAGCCCTGGTGGCAGCACTAGCCTTGGATAGAAGGGACATCTTCCATAAGAGAGAAAGAAGGCTGTGAAAGCAGATAAATGTTTAAATGGGTGAATTTGATCCTTAGATAAAAAAGAAAATATTCTAGGATAAGGTAAGAGATTTATGAAGAGATTTAGTGCTGAAAACATTTAAGCAGAGATGTGGTTGGCTAAGGACACAGGAAGCATTGAGGGAACAGATTCACCTACAGACCTTGCATTTGTAATGGTAGCAGCAGGTGACATTTTCCTGTGTCATTTACCTGCTCAAATTTGAAAGAAAAACTCTCTTATAATTTTTTTCATTCAGAGTTGGAATTTTGTAGGTTACATGATACCTAAGCACACAAAAGAGACAAGACATGTACTGAAGACAGAAAATAATTGAAAAGATATCCTTGATCTGTAAGGATAATAGAAAGGAAAAGAAAACAAAGTTTGCTAGTAAATAGGAAAATGTAAGTGTAAAAGCATTAGAGAACTTGTAATCAGAGAAGGGAAGAGACCCCTCTTCCAGTGGGAAAAAATAGAAAATGGCTGTAAAAAAAAATACATAGGTCATGGGCAGGAAGAGTTAAGACAGTTCTTACCTTAAAGTTTATATTTACCCATTGAAATACAGAAAGCAGTTCTCTTGGTGAGCCCAGAAATAGATCACAAAATAAAGTAGTAAGAGGGAAAAAAAAGATAGTTACAAAATAGGAAAATGTGGTTTAAACTTTCAGAATTGGAACATTTTTGGATGGCAGAGTTTAGGATGTGCCAAAGAGTTTGGATGGTTACTGAGCTGTAGGTATGATCTTTCAGGAGGTTGAAGAACTATAAGATAGAGTGTCAGATGGCACAACTCCGTGGATTTTGAAATCATTAAAGATAATTTCAGTATTTGAGTCATAAGGAAGATGATGAGCTGACTGCCAAAGTCTTCAGCAAAAATAGGAGAGTGACAATAAGTGAAAGCAAAAAGAAGGGATAGCAGGTGTTGTAGCTGATGGCATGATCTTTAAATGAAGTGACTCGTTAGAGGCTGGAGGAAGGGTAGTGTGGAAAGGGCAATAAGGAAAACAAAAAATGCCTGTTTGAAAGTGTGACAGTTATGTCATGAAAAACAAATAAAAACCCAACAATTTGGAAAGAATCAAGATATACACAACGACCCAAAATGCTTTGTTAAATGGATTTGAAACCCTCCAGAAGCTGTAGATCTTCTAGAAGACAAAAACATTAGACAAAATGATGTTGAAAGAATATGAGGATAATGAAATAAAAGACTACCTAAAAGCACCAGGATTATAGGAATTTTCTTAGTGTAGGAAAACCCTGAAACGTGTTCAAGGTGGAATACTCCTAGTAAGGTTTTAGTGGTTAGGAAGTGGCATGCTTATATATTTCAAAAATATGTAAATATAATTATAAATATATAAATATATAATTCATGATTATTCTGTTTTTATTCAAACCAGCTCTAAATTTATTTAATTTGTAATTCACATATTTCATATTTAAATTTTATATATTTAACACTATATAATATAAATATGTAATATATATATTTTTATGCAGTTTGAATCAAAACTGAGTGATCAAGAATTTTCCAGGGACAAAAAATTTTTGTCCACTACTTCAGAGATTGAGGGCAGATATATATATAGGAAAATGATATGAATTATATTAAATAAGGATAATGCTCTTTTGCTTTAAAGAGAGGATCGTCACATGGGTGAATAGAGATGGTTTGAATATCACAAATAAAATTGATTGTATAGCAAATTCAACTCATTGCTAGCCATTATCCGAGGCACTAGGCATACAGGATGCTGACGAAATCTTGAGCCTGCCTTAGGAGTATTCGCTTAGCTCTGCTTTGTTCAGAGACGGGTTATTCCTCTCCACATTTCCCCCAAGAGCATGTCAACTGTAAGCCAGCATAGCGAGGTGCTGAGGTATTTGGCTCCTCTATGTTTAGCAGCACAGGCAATTGCAGATATTGTCAGGAACGCAAACTCAACCTCTCTGTAGCTACAAAACATTGACTGAAAGAAGTAGTCTTTGGTCAGAATTGCTGTTCAGTAATCCATTCTTTTAGATATTATAAAATCTCTTCTTGAATTAAGCGAGCAGAGAGCTGATCTTGACCATGTATTATCTCTTCTCTATAGAATTACTAGCTTGAGGGTCACTAAAAGAAATGGCTCAAATGAAGCTCATTGTTGTGTTCACTATAAAGAGGATGATGTCCATTAAATTCACAATATCTACTTTAAGACCACAAACTTCTGTCAGGTGTTAAGTATCAGGGATAGTGAATAGTACTTACCCCGCAGGTTTTGTTTGTTTGATTTTCGGGGCATTGAATTGACCAGGTTTCTCTTTTAATAGTGTCTGCTAGATAACTTAGACTTAGATTTGTGACTTGCTGGCAGGAAGTATATATGCTCTATTTTATGCCCCTCATTTGCTTTATTCCTTTATTTTTCTTTTTCTTCTGCTGGTTTCAGTACATTTTTTTCTGTTGTGTTTGTTCTTGTAAATAAACGGGAATCCTGCCTCAGGATGGAATAGGAAAGAGGGAAAGAAGTAAAGAAAAGGAGAGTCTACTATTGGCAAACTCCATAATAAGAGATGAGCGGAAAAGGAATCTGCCTGCAGTTAACTTACGCTCTAGTATGGATAAGAATATTTCATATTCATAGAAAAACTATAACATAGAGGAGAAACAATGTTTTTTTATAGAAAATAACATGAATGAAGCTATAACAGGAATTGTCAGAGAAATGCAATGCGTTATTAATACACTAAAAATATCCGTTTAATGGTTCTCTTGCCAAGTTAAGATATCTGAATCTCCTACTTCCATGATACAAAAACTTGAGCTACATTAAGCACAGTATCTGTATATGACGTAAAATTGATATTAATTTTATTACAATATGAATATTTTATCCATTTCCATCAATCTATATTTATATAGCCTAAAATTCTATTTGTAATTTTAACGTGCCATTATTTATTACTGTGCTTGTTATTTTTATATTAACAAATCCTTTGCACAATCTGTATAGAGTGCTAGAATTTCTCCCATAGCTAATGTCATTGTATTTACGTTGCATATATCAGACCCAAATATTTCAAAAGCTGTAGTTAGGGATTTTAAGTTGCATTTTCAAGAGTAATTATTTGATTTTGTGATTATTAAAACTAAGAAACTAAAAAGAACCCTAAAAGATATATACCCCTCTGAAATCAGAGCAAGTAACATTTGTGCTTATGGATTTCACAGTCTTTCTTGTTAGCCTGTTCCAATATTTTATAAACAAGGATTTAACATGGGTCATCGGGTTGCAGGGAGCCCTCAAACTGCCTGAAATCGTACCTTTCATGTGTGGGTCATGGGAGCATCCGGAGAAGGGCATCTTCCTTAGAAAATGTTTCATGCCTTTCCTCGCCTTCTAGAAAATGGAGGAGTCACTCCACAAAGCAAATACCTGGGATGCCCCACAAAATCAGACATCTTTGAACTTAATGAATTTCCTAACTGGCGTTTGTTTTGGGCAAGTAAGGTCAGCTGGTGTTTGTGGCTGCAGAGATTGAGGAGGGTCTTTCTTGGTATTTAAAGGTGCTGATGAATGTTGTCTTTACACAATAATGCATAGCGGTGGTGTTCCCTACCCTGACCACCAGCGGAAACCTGATTATATTTAACAACTGAATTGAAAGCAATCACATTGGCTATTTTTCCTCCACAAGGCAAAATGATTATGTCTTTATGCATTCCCATACTATAGGGACAGAGTGTTGTTTAGCTATTCTGAAGCTTAAAATCTGACATGTGTAGACAGGAAACAGCACACTGCTACCCAGCCTCTCTAACAAATGTAATTTTTATAAGAATTTTTAGCTAATGGATGGAATCCGACAGAAGGAATATAAAAGTGGGTTCTATTCAACCACCTCTCTGCATTATATTTGAATGTAACCCTGGATTTATTATTTCTGCCAACTTTCTAATTTTTGTTTTTCGGTAATAGATCGAGGATAGGTAGAGAATGACACCAGAAGTTAGCGACATGAGACTGGGGCCTTTGCCTTTTGGTGTTAGAAGCAGAATTCTTTCTAGTGACCCACCTGCATTCTGCACTGCCACAGTCTTTAAGCATTTCCAACCAGCCGAATTTTTCTATTATCAAAAATCAGTTAACTGCATGATTTACTCAGGCTGATCTCACTAGTTGAAATCTCCCAGTAAAATGTATCCCTAAGAGGAATGAATTGTTAAATTAGCTGAAATTGCACTTTTGAGAAACTGAAACAGGTGTGATTTGAATGCACATTTTACTTAGGTTTTAATGCCTGTTGGAAAAAGAAACTTGAATAGCTAACAAGAGTGTATTCTCTTTGCAAATTTCCTTAACTTATCCCACAGTTTTAGATATGTGGGCCTAATGATCTGGGTATTTTGATGCAGCGATTTAAATAAAAACCCCAACCTATTAGACAATGGCCACTGGCTGTCTATCCAGACATAAGCAGCCAGTTTCCCCTTAAACTGTAAGATAACCATGTGCTCTAAATACGCTGAACAATAGTCAAACCCCACAATTGCATGATAGGCTGAGAAACCTGATGAACGCTACTTAAACATTTGAATAACTGAATTACATGGCGTATTTTTAACCCGACTTATTTTATTTTCTGCATTCATCAAAATATTTTAGGTCCAAATAAATTCTGTCCACTCAAAATTTTACAAACTAATGCGTACTTATTTATAAATAATATTGGATCTTTGTGTTCTAATCTTATAGAGCTTTAAGACGTATTACTAAGTAAGTTAAAGCACAAGAACAAAACAGTGTATATTGCCAAATATCTCCATCAATATGATAATTGGTATTCCTAATGCATGTTTCATATATTCTTGCTTATGGTGAAATTCTTAACAATTTTGACTTCATCTTTGTGGATGTTTTCTAGTATTTATTTTTAATAGCCATGTTTTATTAGATTTTATGTAAACACACTCAGAAAATACTGGATTTTTTTCAGGTTTCTTTTTTTGAGGAAGAGTGACCCTGAGATAACATCTACCACAAATCCTCCTCCTTTTGCTGAGGAAGATTGGCCCTGAGCTAATATCTGTGCCCATCTTCCTCTGTTTTATATGTGGGATGCCGCCACAGCATGGCTTGATAAGCAATGTGTATGTCTATGCCTAGGATCCGAACTGGTGAACCCCAGGCCCCCAAAGTGGAGCAAACGAACTTAATTGCTATACAATGGGGCCGGCCCCTGTTTTTTTTTCAGTTTTGAAAAAAAGTATTTGTAACTTGTAGCAGGTGTTTTCTCTACATGTTCAATGTCTCTCATTGTCTCACCAGTGATGCTCAAAGTGTAGTCTACAAGACCTTTTGAGGCGTGAGGGGCATGTTCTGTAAGATAAAAACTATTTTTAAAGAGTACTCAGATATTTGGTTTTTTCACTGAGCTGACATTTGCATTCATAGTGCAAAAGCAATGGTGGGTGAAACTGTTGGTGCCTTGGTATGAATGAAGGTAATGGCACAAACAGTATTAATACTCATGGTATTCATCACTGCCAGGCACTTTATGGCCAACTTTAACTAAAAATTTATAAGCTGGCTCAGTGGCGCAGTGGTTAAACTTGTGTGATCTGCTTTGTTGGCCTGGGGCTCGGATTCCGGGCGCAGACCTAGCACCATTGCCAAACCACGTGGTGGCGGCATCCCACATAAAATAGAGGAAGACTGGCACAAGTGTTAGCTCAGTGACAATCTTCCTCAAGCAAAAAGATGTTAGTGCGCCGCCAGTCTTCCTTACAAACAAACAAACAGAAGAGAATTTACTTGGTGATGTAGTAAATATTAATTGTATTAAATCTCAGCACTTGAGTATATGTCTTTTTAATATTCTTTGTGATAAAATGTGAAGTACACATAAAACGCTTTTGAACACCAAGGTAGCCTGTCTCCAGGAAAAGCACTTGTGTGATTTTGAACTGAACTAGCCACTTTTTTATGGGACATCGTTTTTGCTTAAAGGAACAATTGACAGGCAAACTGTGGTTATTTCGATTCAAGTATTTGACGCACATTTTCTTGAAAATAAACAAAATGAATCCATCACTTCAAAGAAAATGTTATAGGATTTGTTGCCAATAAAAAATTTGAACTTTCAAATGAAAATTAGAATTTCAGAAAGGTTATAGATGACATTGTAAGCTTGACAGCTTCCCAAAACTTAAAGAGTTCTCTAATGAGACAGACGGTGATATTATCAAATGCGACTTTTTGATATTGCATAATGAACATATCAATATTTAGAAGATCTGCATAACTCAATGAACTAATATTTTCAAAATGACCAATGCACAATGTTACTACCAATGTTAATTTAACAGGGTATGAAATTTCATTGATTTGGGTTTGGAGTCCAAATTGCAAACAATAGTTAAGAAATGACCACCTGCTGAGTTTTGGTGCAGTATCAAAGAAAAATATCCACAATTTTCTGGAAAGTCTATGAAAATACCCTTCCCACGTCCAACTCTGTAGCTATGTGAGGTTGGATTTTTATCCAGTTTCTATAACCAGAACAACATTTGGCAATATGCTCAATATGAAAGTAGCTGTAAGAATCCATTTATTTTTCATTAAGCCAGATATTAAAAAGATTTTTAAAAATATAAAAAGTGCCACTCATCAATTTTTTGTCATGGAAAATAGTCGTTTTTCATAAAAATGCTATTTATTATTGCTCTTTTTTAATGAATTACTATGTATTTTCTAATTTCTCAGTTTTTGTTTCCAAAATAGTAAACATCAATAAATATAACCTACCTAATGAAAAGCCTTTTATGTTCCTTAATTTTTTAAGAGTGAAATTGAAACTGAGAACAAAAAATTTTGAGCATGATTGATCTAGACAAAATTCACTCATGTAAGAAACTCAGTTTAGATCATAGATCTTTCTGTAAACTGATGCAGGCAGAGTTTTGATGGTGTGTGGCAAAAATCAGCCATGTATTCAGTTGCAGTTATACAAGAACATGTTCTGATATTCGGTTACGTCCTTATTATTCCTCAGAGATATTCACACTTGACTCTCCACACATGCAATTGTTTTCATGTAGTAATAAGCTTGGGAAAATCACTGCTGTACAGGAACACACTTTAAACTGGACAAGACTTAACTAACACTTGGTGAAACAAAATTCTGACACCAAAGAAATATTTTATTTGTTTAGTACTTCTTAATTTCAGTAGCTAGTTTTGGCTACCAAACTTCCATAACTAGTCAATTTTATTATTTTCATTTTAAGTGCAAGTTATTTTGTTATAGAATAGCTAAAGCAAATGAAGAAAGTCAAAATTCTTGGAAAAAAGAGTACCGAATAGCAGAACTCATTTATAGCATATGAAGTCTGCCCATCCAAAGAAATTGAGTCTTTTCTCCTTTTTATCAAGTACTTGACTTTTTAGTGATAGCTGATAAGCAAGTACATAGATCATAATTTAATAAGAAACAATAAATTCTAATTCCATCTTATATATTAGAGTTCTATACTTTCTATGTTATAATTACCATTATTGCTTTAGAAATACCACAAAGCATATATTGAAATAGAACCAGTATTCTAGAATTTGGGACTATGTGTATGGATCACATGTATTCTGGCTCAGTGATTGTGTACTGGCAAAATATATATTTATTCATATTTCTTAACTCCACTTCTGAGAGTTTAACTTTGATAATAATTTATTTAAAAAGTTATGTTGAGAATATTATTTGAGGTAGATTTATAGTTCAGATCAATTGATACTTATTACAAATCAGGTTTGGCAAATTCTTGTTTATAGTAAATCTCTAGAGAATCTGAAGGTAACTGTGAATGGAAATCTTAGGATAGTTCGAAACTTTTATTTTTCATAAGATCAGGAGATGATTCCTGCCAACTCTTGCCCATAGGAATATTTCAAGGCAATTAAAGTCTAGCTCAATGAGAACTCAGTGTTAAACTATATCATATGAGCAGGACAGCTGTTAGTAGAGGAGAGGGCGGAAGCCTTGTAAAAAAAGTTGGAAACATACAGGACAGGGAGTAGACTTAATTTATTATGTAGTGTTAAATCCTAACAGAATGTAGAGCTAAATCCTAAATCCTAATTTATTGTGTAGAGCTAAATCCACCAAGATTCCCTACTTCTCCACACATGTAGTTTTCATTAGTCCCAGGGCCAATGTGATACCTTAAGTATGAAGAGGAATTTGGGCACAGGAAATGGGTGAAATGTTTTGTGTACTTTTAATAAATAGGCTTTCCATGTTCTAAGGGCTTTCCTTAGTAGAACTTTGCTTTTCCAGGGTTGTTGTTCACTTAACTCCACTCTTCTTTTTTCCTAGAATTCCATCCTTCTTTCTATTTCCTAGTCTTTTAAACCTCTCAGTAGCTTATAGTTGAACGATTCCTCTTCTAGGAATTTAGATCATGTATCTGATCTGGGCTAGAAAATTAAATATATTTTTTAGTTTTAGAAATGCCTTTTTTGGGGATTTTTACATATGTAGGAAATAAAATAGTTTTTCCAAAGTTATATATTTTGGAAACATTGTGACTGTTCTCTTTCCTTTTGGGAATGTGGAAATCTAGAAAAAGGAGAATTACCCAGAGTGATTTTGTGGCAGGTGTGATGGAGAATTAAGCGAATGGGAATTTGGAAAGCATGAGATATGTGGAGAGGAAATATTACGGTTACTTACAGAAGCATAGGAATTGTCATCCAAGTCCCTAAAACCCAGAATAGTAGCTGAAGACACAAGCTCCTTATAGAAGAGAAACACTTGATTCAAGATGCTTCTATATCTGGGACCAGATTCAAGAGAAGGACTAAATCAAGATTTTGTTCTGTGAGCAAATGATGCTGACTTTCAACTAGGAAATGAATCCCAAGTCCAGAATCAAATCATCTTGCTTTCTTGATGGACAGGGAGATAGAAATAACCTTGTTCTTGACCTGAGTCCTATGATTAAAGGGGACAATCAAGAAAAGACACTATGAAAGTTCTACTGGTTTAAGGTAAAACTGAGAGTCAAATCATATAAATATCATGCATATGTATATATATAATTACCAAATAAAGTGAGTAATATTTTTAATGGGTTGCAGTATAGACATTTTTTAATTGAATGGTACAGAGTGTCTGTTTATCAACAAAGTGGCTGAGAAAACTTACACATCAAGAGAAATAAAAAGGGACATCTATGAACATAAATTAAAGAATTTACTTCAATTTAAGAAGATATAATTCACTATCTTATATGTGCCAAGCATTGTGCTAGGGGTGGGATATAAAGATGAGTAAAGAATTTTAATCTGATGTAAGTGATATGCCAGGCTTAGATCTTTAAGGAGGATGTTCTCCTCCGAATTATCTAGAGTCTTTGAGGCAGAAATTCACTTGTACAGGAAAATGAGGGTGAGTAGCTTTCCTGCTGACTATATTCTGTGACTTTCCTCTATTGAATCATTTCTTTGGACTGTATTTCTCCTTTAAGAAACTCTAAATCTTGCCAACTTTCAAAAGAGAGAGTTAAATGCATTTGTTGTAACATAGCCACTGTCATACGTTGATGATAGAAAGGCTCTCACTATTTCTGGCAGATTTCTTTCCTGATTCAAGGGGTCACCTATTAGAATTTTCCTATATAGGTTAGAGTTAAATAACCACCCCAAAAGATAATGTAAGTCTTTAAAATCCTGATTATTCTCACTCCCAGACAGATACTGTTTAAATGAGAACATACGTCTTAAAATTAATATGAATTGTGATAAGCTAAATAATGGCCCCCAAAGATTTCCACATCCTTTTAACTGGAACCTGTGAATATAATCTTATGTGACAAAGGAGACCTTGCAGACGTGATTAAATTAAGGATTTTAAGACAGAGAGATTATCCTGGGTAATCTGAGTGGACCCTAAATGCAATCACAAATGTTCTTTTAACAGAGAGGCAGAGAGAGAATTGACAATAGAAGGAAAAAGACGGTGTGACAACAGAAGCAGAGGGAGAAAAGGCGGTGTGATGTGGGGTCATGAGCCAAGGAATGCAGGTGGCCTCTAAAAGATGGGGCTGGCCTGGTGGGGTAGTGGTTACTTTTGTGTGCTTTGCTGTGAGGGACCAGAGTTTGCAGTGTTGGAGCCCGGGTGCACACTGCTCATTAAGCCAAGCTGTGGCAGAATCCCACATGCAAAATAGAGGAATATTGGCACAGATGTGAGCTCAGGGCCAATCTTCCTGAGATAAATAAATGAGTGAATGAATGCTGGGAAAGGCAAGGAAAAGAATTCCTTCCCAGAGCCTCCAGAAGAAACCAGTTCTGCTGACTTTTTGATTTTAGCTCCATAAGATTCATTTCTGGTTTCTGAAGAGAGCTATAACAGAATAAATTTGTATTATTTTAAGCCACTAAGTTTGCAGTAATCATTACAGAAGCTTTAACAAAGTAATACAATGATGTCCAGTAAAATGCATCTGCCAGGAATTTTCTGAACAGAGGAATTCGATGATAAAATCTCCCATAACAGAAATGCACACACCTAGCAAATTATTTATTATTAAAATCAGTTGCTACACTTTTGCCCTTTATTACATAGACCACAGAGTGCTTGTGACCCACAAATGTATAACTGAGATCCATCATAAATGAGTCATCTGGCATCTGTTACTTCATGTTGTCTTAGAATAAGACAAATAGCATTAAAGTTCCTATTCCTTCCACTAAATACTTGACCTTTAAAAAATCATTGTTTGTCTTTTAAATAAACAATTTGGACTAGATGATTTGGAAAGGTCCTTCGGATCCCACTTTATGTAATCTTGTGAAATGGTCTTTATACGGGTGATGTTTAATATATGGGAATAATAATATTTGGCACTAAAATATCAATAGGCCTAGTATTTTCCTTTTCTTAAATTGTAGTGCTTACTGTTCATGAAACTATTGGTCCTTTTTTAAGTCCCTAAATTAAAACTCATTTTAAACTGCTCTTTTAGAATGCATGAAGCTTAAATTTCAATTGTCTGAGGTCATTTTATGGAAATAAAGTACAAAATATCAAATTCCCAATTAACAACCAGTTTTGTACTACTGTGTAGTGAAGGCAGACATTTGTTGGGGAAATTCTGAGGATACCAGCATTTTTTTAGTGAAGTAGGAAACATACCAATAAGATTATTGAGAACCTTGGCAAGTCAGAGAGCACCATGGAAATATAGTCCCCCACTTTGGAAAATGTACACAAATAATATTAGAAAAGTGTTGATATCTGTGATAACAAAGCAATTGAAACAGCTGTTGGATTACAGAAAATGCATCTGCTTGTTTGACTTACTTTCAGGAAAGGAAAGTGGATAAAAGCGGCACTATTATCAAGAAGCAAATACATCTAGTGTTTACAAAAGCTTCTCCAGAATCATTTCAGTTAGTCTAAGAACAAACCCTCAATAAGTGAGCGTTTCAAATCCAGTGGAAAAAAAATGTTACACCTATGTTTTATAAAGCTGTAAGAGGCTCAGAATTACTTACTTCAAGAAGTAGCAATTTCTGTTAGCAAGAGGCATGAAAAGTGTTAGCCTCATGGGAATCCATTTGTGACAACAGAGCAGAAAGCGGCCCCTGCTCTGACAATAAAAAAAGTGACAGATAATATAGAAGTAATCAATCTGAAAGGTATAGAATATTTAAACCATGAAATGCCTAAAAAGCCATAAGCAGGATCTTAAAATCAATATAGGATGCTACTGAAAGTCAGAGTAATGACTCAAGAATAGGAATGTTATATTGGTCCCAGAAAGGTTTTGTAAAGTAACTATGTATGTGTATTTAAAAGAGAAAACATCACTGTTAGATTGTTTTTATAAAAAGAAAAGAAATTATGCTGATATTTTATAATATTGAAGTAACTTAAAAGACACTCAATATTTTCAGTATTTTAGTCTGTATTTAAGATGATCCCAAGCGATTTTGACAAGAACAAAACAGTATTAGTCCAGTAAAAAGCAAGGCTGCAAAAAGCATAGACCCTAATAACTGCTTAGGCCTGGAGAGATTGAATTGGTTTTATTAGTGCTTCACTTAATATCCCTAGATATTAGGAATCTAAGAAACTAAGAAAGTAGTAAATTGTGTCTAAAAAACTAAGAAGTAGTAAACCACATTTGTCAATGTGTTTGGCTGGAAAGTCAAAGGCAGAAGTATTTCTTGGTTTAAATTGGAAGATCAACCACAGGCATTTAAAGTGTGCCTGAGAGGAAAGAAAGAATGCTGAATTCTGGTGCTCTTTGGAACATCTTTTTTAGTAAAGAGAAGAGCGTTTCTACACATGTTCACTGCCAAAGAATGGTACCTGGCCAGCATATTGATTTCTTGAACCAACTTTTCTGTTTTTTAAAAATTCTATATAGGCTGCTATGAATTCAATGTGAGTTGGATGGAAAGTTTTAACCTATCTTCCTCATTTCTAGGATAAATATAGGGATAAGATGTTCACGTTTTTGCATGTAATTAGATTTTATGAACTAAGGCAAGATAATTTTGTTGTGAGTGTGGTACCAGTTATTATAGGAGGAGCAGGGAATCTGGAAAATCTTGTCCAGCATTTTCCAGCCTCTGGCACTTCTTTTAGAAAGCACAGTCACAAACTCCTATAGTGGAGACCTTCTCCATCCCGGCTCACAGCTCCTGCCAGACTCTTTTCACCTCTAATTACACCACCCTAAACAATTCACTACTTTGGGTTTTTGGAGGAGCAGGGAGGGGAAGGGGGGGCAAAAATGATACAGAAATTGAGGAACTAAGAGGTCTTGTTTAACAAAAAAAGAATTGGCTTTAGGGATGTTTTGGAGCAGCTCAGAAATGATGAAGCAGAACTAAAATCACAAACAGGATAGTCAACAGCACTTCTTTGCTTTTGTATGCCCAGTGCTTTTGCCATCTGAGAGATTTTTTTTCCCCTTTATGGGTGATATGTCTACATATATTATAGATTATTTAAAAGAAAAAGGTTTTCTAGATGATCAAACATCACCAATATTTCCAGATGCTCTGTATCTCCAGTGATAGCCATAGCCACTTGCTTCCTTCACTACAGATTTCTCTTGAAATATTGGGACCATGTTTAAGTAAAACTTGCCCATCTTACATAGAAACAGTCCTTGTAAAATACGTTTTAAATGCCCTGTTGTATGTACAACTAAGCATAGATCATCAACTGTTCCAATCAGTTAGCCACCATGAAATGCCCCCAGTGCTTGGGGAACTTGATGCTTGTGCGTCCTTTCCATGTCTGGGTCTGCACGTCTCTGCTCCTGGCCTTCGTGCAAACACTAGCTCTGTCCACAGGCTCCATCTCTTCATTTATAATTTGCAGTGCAGATTATCCTCTTGTCAGACTCTCATAAGAGAAGTCAACCATCAAGTATCTCCCATGAAGTGTTCGATGAAAACTTGCTTGAGATATCTAATATTTGAGAAAATCAGTTTAAAGAACACTAGATATTTATTACTGTGGTTTTCATAATTTTTTTTTTCATTTTAAATTAGACCACCAGAAAGCAATGCACTTGGAATTGCCTAGATTGCTGTCTGTTTTCAATTTGATTGATTTCTACTTTTATTATTTCCTTTCTTCTACTTACTTGGGGCTAAATTTCTCTTCATTATTCTAACTTCTTAAAGTGAAAACTTAGATCATTGATTTTAAAGCTTTCTCTTTTTTTCTAATACAAGCATATAGTGCTATAAGGTATTATCTAAGCATAGCTTTAGGTACCTCAAACAAATTTTGATATTTCATATTTTTATTTTTATTCTGACATAAATATTTTCAGACTTCTCATGTGATTGCTTTTTTGACCTATGGGATATTTAGAAATCTATTGTTTAACTTACAAATATTTAAGGATTTTCTAGATGTCTTAGTGTCATTGGTTTAAAATTAAGTCTAAGATAGTGAGAGAATATAGTCTGTACAAACTTCTTTTT
Source organism: Equus przewalskii (assembly GCF_037783145.1). NCBI lineage: Eukaryota > Metazoa > Chordata > Mammalia > Perissodactyla > Equidae > Equus > Equus przewalskii. The sequence continues at coordinate 55,565,578 of NC_091837.1, read as the reverse complement.
GTAATTTACTGAAACTCACATTATGCTACAGCACATTGTCCATTTTGGTGGAAGTTTCTTGTGCATTTGAAAAAAAATGTGTATTTTGCAGTTGTTAGAGGTAGTATTCTATAAATCTCAATGCTGTTGTTCAAAACATCTATAAACAGTGATGTTTTTTGTCTGGTTATTCTATCAATTACTGATAGAAGAGTGTTAAAATCTCCAAGTACGACTATAGATTTTTCAAGTTCTCCCTTTTAGTATGGTCAGCTTTTGCATCCTGTGTTTTGAATCTCTGATAGAGATTCACACACATTTTTGATGGTTATATCTTCCTAATCAGTTGCTCTTTTTATCTTTATGAAATGCCCTTCTTTATCTCTAACTCCTTATCTTGGAGTGGCTTTATCTGATATTAATATAGCCATTCTGATTTCTTTATGCTTACACCTGTTTGGCCTATCTAATTTGATTATTTTACTTTGTCTCTCTGTATCTTTAAAGTTTGTCTCATGTAGGCAGTGTGTAGTTGAATCTAATAAACTCTATTTTGTAATTGGAGTATTTACTTCATTTACATTGTTCATATTTCTATATTTTTATTGTTCCCCTCTACTGAAATTTTCCATTTTTTTCACTCATTATTTTCATCTTTTCCTTAATTGCTTGAATATATTTGTAATGGCTGTTTTAAAGTCCTTTTCTGAAATTTCATCATCCAGATCTATTTATACGGCCTAACTGTCACAATTTTTTATTGTTTCTTGGACTTTGTACAGACTCTGGATCCTCTTATGTTCCTTTGAAGAGTGTTAATTTTTGCTCCACATGACTTCAGGCTGTCCTCCAAGAAAAAGCTTTGTCAACAAGGATCTGTCTCCATCTCCTTCAGTTTCTGCCTGCTTTTGGTTCCTCTCCAATGCCTTCAAATATTTGGTTTTCACATTGTGTCCACAGATTATAATTGCTGAGTACAGGAAGCTACTCTGCTGTTACTCAGAAACAGAATTCGTTCCCATTATACTTTCAGATTTTTCCATGAAACAGTACTCAAGACACAAGATTTTTAAGACGATTATTTATGTCGAATATTAAATTAAACATTGCACATTTTCTCATTACATATGGTGATATAAATCATTGCAGATAATTTGGAAAATATAGACAAATAAAAGAAAGCAATAACATCATCTTTCCACTTAATAATTTATGTACATACAGCACACAAGTATATTATTTAAAAATATGTACAATACTAGATATATTTTTCTCAATTTTGCTCTGTTATAGTCAAAGTCACCTATCCTTATGTCATTAGTCTTGAAAAGTATGATTTTTAAATTCTATAACATTTAATATATAAATATATGATATTTCCCTTTTGCTTGTTCTTAGATTTTTAAGTGACTTTTAAATTGTTTTGTTCTTACAAAATTACCGTGATAAAAATTTTATAGTAAATATTTGTTTTGTTTCTGTTTATTTCTTTTTTTCAATTATTTTATCAAAATCATAATGCTCTGGGAAGTTCTCAGCTATTATTTCTTTGAAGAAGCTCTCTGCTCTTTTCCTCCCTTCTCCCTCTTGAATACCTATAATCCTTATGTTGCTTTTCCTAATTGAATAGGGTATTTCTTGAAGAATTCCATCATTTTTAAAAAACCTTAGTTCGCTCTCCTCCTCTATCTGTAGCATTTCTATATTTCTATCCTCCACCTCACTAATTCTATAACATCAGCTCTATTTTTTAATGATTCTAAGTTATTTTTATCTCATTAATTGTGTTCTCCATATCCAGAATTTCTGCTTATTTATTTTTATAGTTTCATCTCTTTGGTGAAGTATTCTTCTTCTCATTAATTTTATTCCTGAGCTCATTGAACTGTCTTTCTGTGTTTTCGTATAACTCGTTAGGCTTCTTTATGACAGCTATGTTGAATTCTCTGTCATTTGGATTTCTGTGACTTCATGGCTGGTTTCTGGAGAATTTTTTATTCTCCTTCTGCTCTGAATTGTTGCTATAGTTTCCCATGGTGCTTGATGAACTAATATTTTGCCAGTGCATTTGTGAGAGTATCAGGTCACAGATTCCACCTGTTACCACTAGGAGGAAACAGGAGCTGTGTTTCTGATCCCACCCTGTCTGATGGAAGTTGTGTATGTACTGTGGGTGCTCCTGCCAGCTGGGAGTAGCAGGCACAGGGCTGCTGCCATGCCCAGGTGCATTCCTACTTATGAGGCCACAGTGGTACTATGGGTGCTCACACCAGCTGAGAAAGCATTCACATGAGTGTACATCTGCTGTTGCCTCTGCTCACAGTTGTAAGCCACTGTGCTTGGTGGGCAGGGCTTCTTCATGGGGTCCAAGCCTGGGCCACTCATTGGGACTGAAGTGGCAGTTTGGGCTCTCCCACCAGCTGGGAAAGCATTCACATGCAGGCCCTGTACTGCTGCTGCCCTTTCCCACAGTCATGCACAGGCACGTTTCCACTTTTGGGGCTGCAGCAGTACTATGGGTACTCACATTGGCCAGGAAAGCATTTGGGAACATGCACAGGGCTGCCATGGAAGGGTAGGGGAGTGCTTACCTGTCTCTACCACTTCCCAGGGAACCAGTCCATCCACCTTCAGATGTATAGCTGCATGGGTCTCACAGATGTCCTATTGTGGGTATCCTCCCTTGGTCAATGAATGTCCATTTAGTTGTAGTTCAAAGTGGGGTGGGTAAAGGGAACAGCTCATTCCACCATGTTGCTCAAGTCACTCCCTATTTATTTCTTCATTAATTATTACTAGCAAAGGAACTACAGCTTCAAAATATTTAAATCTTTAGAGTTTATTGATAAAAATTTGGCCAGGTTTTTTTAAAGAAATAAATACAGATATAACATTAAGATTCAGAGACATAAGATATGAGACATAGAAGACATATGTTTAGTAAGAGGTCTTTTTCCTTGGTATATATTTCTTTGACTCTTAACCTATTTTTAAATTTAATTTTCTTTTTCTAAACTAATATATTTGCATAAATCAGAAGTATAAATTGTACTGTAAGGGCAAGTGTCTCCTGCCTTACTCTTCCATACCCTTCATTGCCCCTCTCTAGAGGCAGCTACTGTGAAATCTTTTTTTGGTATTTATCATCATATTTCTAAATAACAGCCTCTGCTGTACTTTCTTGTTTTTTGTTTCTGTATTAAACTGCTATGCCTATATGATTATTACTCACAACTCATTTAAAGTAGGTAGCATGAAAACTTTCCTTTTCTTGTATAACTTTCTCTTTTCCTTGGAGTTAATAATTGCCTCTTTGTGTGTTTTTTTGGCCTAGTTTTTTGTACACCTAAAATGAATTCAAATCTGTGATTTTTTCTTCCTACATGATGCCTTCCTGCAGCTCTTCTCCTCTCCCAGTCAGCCTTACTGCCACTTGTTTTTGCTCCTTAGGTATTGTCCTGTGTCTGCCTTTAAAAGTCATCCTGGGAATTCTCTTTGCCACTTCCATGTGTCGGATCCACTACTTCCTGGAACTAACTATATGTGCTTTTTTGGAGGTATACACTCTCTAGAGGCTTCCTGAGAAAATTTAAGGGTATATCTGTTAACCTTTGCTGTGTAACAATCCACCCCAAAACTTGGTGCATTAAAACAACAATTGCTAGTTAGTGCAATTCTGTGGAGTCAGCTGTTTGCTAGCTTGGCTGGGACTGGAGAGGGTAGGGTGGCCCCACTCCCATATTTGGGACTTCAGCTGGGATGGCTGAGATGGCTGAGCCCTCAGTCCATTCTCATGGTCTCTCATCCTTGGAGTCTAGCCTTAACTTCTTTATGATGACCTCTGGGTTTTCATTGGCATGAGAAGCCAAACAAAGACTTTTTGAGCTTCGGTTTGTGTTGTATTTGCTAATGTCTCATTATTCAAAGCAAGTCACATGGCCAAACTCAGATTCAAGGGGTGGAGAAAGAGGTACCTTGTCTTGATGGAAAAAAACTGAAAAATATTATGACCATTTTCTTAAAAGCCACTCACCTTGCATATTTGAAAATGATTTTAGTTTATCTTCCACCTTGATTGACAATTCCTTGTGTATAGAGTTCTAGGTTAACAAGCATTTCCTCTCCCAATTTTAAGCCACTGTTTGCTGGCTTCTGCTGGCTTCTGGCCACTAAGAATTCTGATGCCTTTCCAGTTAGTCATCCTTTGTATATGTTTATCACTTCTTTGCTTGTCTCTTCTCTGGAAGCATTTAGATTTTCTCTTTATCCCTAATATTGTGAAATTTCACAATTATCGTATTTGGTCTGGGTCTATTTTTCTTAATTACGATGAATACCAGCTGGATATTTTAAATCTTGAGATACATAACCTTAGTTTGGAGACATTTCTTGTACTTTATAATTTCCTTTTACCCTGCTCCCCATCTCTCTTATTATTTCTTTTTTTTTAGAAACATGTATTTTTTGCCTTAATGGTGATTTTGCTATGAAACTAATTGTAATATTTATTGAGTGCTTATTTTGTGCCAGGCATGGTTGTAAGAGCCTGTATTAACTCATTTGACTAATTTCATCCTTATAACAAATACATGAGCTGGGTATTCACTGTAGGGCATTTAATGGGGCATTGTTATTATTACTATTTATTGTTATTTCAATTTGACAGATACGGAGATAAAAAAACAAGTTTTCATTGGATGATAATTTTCCTTGATTGATTATTTTCTACTTTCTACAAACTTTTTGTTTTACTTTTTGAGTGATGCCTTCAATTTTGTCATTCAATTCTCTTTTTTTGATTTAAAAAATCTAAATTCTCATTTAAATTTCTAAGAGAACTGTCTTTTTTCAAAACTCCTCTTGTATCTCTGAGAATTTTAACTATAAATTTGTTGGCTTTTCTGTTTTCTGCAAAATCTGTTATATTTAGTGTTTTTCCTTGTTTGTTTTAGTTCTCTCTTTCATGCTACAAGTATTTCTCAAATATCTGGTAATATAATTGTCTGTTGGTGAGAGGTACTAAAATAATCTTTGAAGTTTGTGGGTGTGGTGTGTTAACCTGTGGTCTTTAGTGTACAGTTTTTAATTCAGGCAAACCATTTCATTGTGGGAATGTTCAAATGTGAAGTATTGTCTCTTGGTTTGGTCAATTTCTTCAGATAATTCAATCTCCTGTGTGTTTGCGGGGAGCAGGGAGAAGGGAGATCAGTATAATTGGAGGCTAATGGGTGGGAGAGAGAAGGGTGACGGAGATCTCATTATACAGAACATAGCTCTTCATTATTTCTCTGTTTCCAGTGTGGCCCTTGATATGCCTGGTGTCTGTTGCCACAGCCAAAGTCCCTGATATCCTCTATGGACAAAAAACTTCCAACCTTGTGCTAGAGAGAAATAGCCTCTGATTGCATAGGTGAAGAAAGAATTCTGGAGTCTTCTGAGTTCCTTTTGAAAACTTTCAACAAATACTCTTGTTTTTTATTTACACGTCTTCACCTTATGAGGTATGTGGTATCTCCAACATTTGAGCATTTCTGGAACTTTGGCTACAAACTGACTCTGTTCTTGTTAATTTTTTCACTGCTAAAGGTGCTCAACTTCCAACTTTCTAAGGACACTGAACCAGTTAATATTTACCCATTTGCTTTCTGTAATCCAAAGTGCATTGATGTTTTTCATAGAGTATTTTTGTTATGCCCACTGAAGATCCAGATTACTCTCCTGGATAGATTTTCTCCATGTGAAGAGCCAGGTTGTTTCCATCGTGGGGATCCTCCATCTCAAAATGAGGTCTATACAGTTACCTTAAGAGGAGAAAGAGCAGAAGGATGTCGTACTAGCTTTTAAATATTTTACCCTAGAAGTTATACACATCATGTCCATTCACACCACATTTTCTGGAACTGGCTATATGGCTTCCAGCAAGGAGACTGGGAACCAGCATGTTTGGGAGTTGGGGAAAGGGGATCCTGCATAGATATTCTGCGAGCAGCAATTGTCATGGTCATGGTTAATCCCTCAGGTTACAAAATCCCCCTTTGCTCCATTATTGTGACATGTCCCAAGGAAAACAAACTAAAGTCTCACCTAGTCACTGCATCAAGCTCAAAGTCCAAGGATTCTAGACAGTATGGCATAGTCTCTAAATTCAGATTGATTAAATAAAAGACAAGATAACTGCATCTCCTCAGCCCCTGACACTCAATTTTTAATTGTGGAAATGGGATAGAATACAAGCAGTAAGCACATTCCAGAAAGGGAGATGTCAAGTAGTCCCTGGTTCACAGCAATTCTGAAATCTTGAAATCTTGCTTGGAAAATGTTGAAAGGACTCTCCAAGCTTTGGGTGGGAATCTGCTCCTAGATAAGGCCTGATGAGCCTTCTGGGAGGTGTATCTTGTTCATTGTTCTTCCTGGCTCTAGGAGTTTCCTCTGGTTTCAAAATGTTTCTTAGCCATGTCTTAAGTGGCTGTTGTAGAATATGCCCTCATTAGGGCTGCACAGCTTTCTTAATTAAGATCTTGCCTGTGGAAGGTTGGAGTCCAAAGACTGGTAAGGCTCACATATGACACGCTTGGTTGATGTTTTTTTCAGCGTGACTCTCAAAAGCCCAGTAGGCTTTCTATCTATTGCTACTGGTCAGTTAACTTGTCAGGAATCACATCCATAGTTTGGACTGAGCCATTCTTAAGAACTTATTTGTTTGTTTTCATGTCCCATGCCCCTCTAGATTTAAGGAGGTCTATTTTGGAGCTATGACAGAATGAAAGTCTTATTCCTAATTTCACTTTTTCCCTAAGACACTTCCATTGGTGATAGATTTTTAAAACAGGTGAGAAGGCCCCTCTCTTAATCTGATTTTTGCCCCCATGGCTAAATAAATTTCAACAGGTCTTTGTCTCACAAAGCCTTTTTCAATTTTATCTCTTACTGTTTGGGGGTCTATGATTCCATGACTTTTCCCAAATTTCTGCTTCCAGATTGAGATATTCTTTGCTAAATCATCTCTTTCTTGTAATACTTTGCAAATGCAGCAGCAACCAGTACACTCTCCTAAGGTTCCATTTTCCAGTGTTTTTAGCTCCCCTGGAGCTCATTGCTCACATGGTCAGCACTGCAACTTATCAGAGGTAACAGCATTATCAAATATTGTGCCACTCACTGAATCATGATCTCTCCAGCCTCTACTAGACTACTTGTCAAATGTCACATATTTTGCTTTAGTTGTTTTTTTTTTTTTTTTTAATAGCAGTCACCTAACACTTATATAAATTCCCAGTATTGATCAGGATAGATTAGGCTATCCCCCAGTAACAATTTCTAAATTTCAGTGGCTTACAATTACAAATGTTGATTTTTAATTCACAAAAGTTCGCTAAGTCTCTGTGACTCTCCAGGGTAATTCACCTCCACAAAGTAACAAAGAAGCTTCAGTCCATTTCTATCTTCTGGCTCCACCATCTCCACTGAAGGCCTCTGTGTTCTCCTTGCAGTGGAAGAGAGAGTTAGAGGGTCACATACCATCTATTAAATGTCTTTGTCTCCAATTGATTCATGTTTTTTCTGTTCGTGGTCAGAACTAGACTCCTGGGTCTTTCAGAGTGCAATAAGACTGAGAAATGTGGGGCAGCTCATGGATGTTTGGGAAGCAGTCAGTGTCTCCCACAAATGTTAGAATGTTTAGAATGTTAAAATTCTAAAAAATGTCCAGAGTGCTGGACATTATGCCTTTGGATAGACTAAGTAAGATTTCAAATGTGTTATAAACAGCAAATCACACTTAAAATTGAAGAGGACAAGGATATTCTCAGCAAGAGGACTCCATTAATAAGGCACGAGATGGGGAATTAGTAGCGATGTTGTGTAATCATGAAAGTTCCTTGCCCAAGCTTGGAAAATAGTATGAGCTCAAATTCTTTTAAACATACTTTTAAAAAACCAGGAATTTGAGAAAAAGTGAGTAACACCAATTTGGAAAGAGCAGAAGATTTATGAATGGTAATGTCCTTCATGAGAAATACTTTTTGATTGGTAGAAAAGAACCAGATGGCAGAGACTATGAAACTGGCTAATTCAAAGTAATTCTCCAAATAATTGTTTCACACCTTTTTTACAAATAATTCACAAGAATAGTTAGAGGGTCCTGCCTGGTAGTGTAGTGGTTAAGTTCACATGTTCTGCTTTGGTGGCCTGGGGTTCACAGGTTCGGATCCCTTGTGAGCCCCTATGCACCGCTCATCAAGACATGCTGAGGCGGTGTCCCATATACAAAATAGAGGAAGATTGGCATAGTTGTTAGCTCAGTTACACTCTTTTTCAAGCAAAAAGAGGAAGCTAGTAACAGATGTTAGCTTGGGGCCAATCTCTCACCCCCACCCTCCCCACCCCACAAAAAATTTAGACATCTAGAAATTAGGTTCCAGATTATCAGAGATTAAATTGCTAATCTTGGCCATCAAAATAAGGATATTCTTTGAACATCTAGGCTAAATAATATGGGTTCAAAGCTATTCAAAGAGAACACAATGAGAGGCAATAGTTTGGTATGTGGCTTTTGGTATCAGACTGATTCCATTCAGATCCTGGGTTTAACTTCTCCTGGTTATTTAACTTCTTTTCCTATAAAAATAGTATTTCACTCAAGGGGTTGCTGTGAGTACTGTATGTAAAATAATGCATGCACAGTGCCTGACTCCTAATTTCTCTGTAAATTATTAATAGTCTATGAAAGAAATTAGTGGGAAGCAATAGGAAAATAGTGATCTTGGTCAATACATCAACAGGCTATTCATGACACTGTTATTCTAAGAGAAAGTATCCTTTGCTGGGTTCTAATTTTTTTTCCTTGAGTCTTTTCATTACCTTGCTTCAGGCATTACTTTTACTCTGTTGACTTTTCTGTCATTTAGACATTTTAAAACCTGGTATGATTTTAGATTTTATTTTGTTCTAAAATAACGCTACAATTATTTTCCCCAACCTTTTCTACATTAAAAATTTGGCAATATAAGTAGAAGTGGAGCATAAGGAATAAGGTTATGGAGGGAATAAAGCATATAGTTTTGGGGTTTTAGCTACAGTCACTTACTTGTACCTTTTCGAACATAACGACAATGGACTTGAAAGTAGAAAGTCATCTATTCATTAAATCAAGTTGCTTCTATTAGCTTCACAGTATTATAATATCTTTCTTATTGTTTATAATTTGTAAATAGTTTAATATTAATTTAAGTGTGGCCCATGAGAATGTCACTGACTTCCAATATTAAAATATTATGCCATTTAAGGATATATCTTAGAAAGATCAGGCACATAAAATAGGACAAATTTAAGGAAAGCAAAATAAAATCACAAATGACATCTAGAGAAAAAACCTTGAAAGGGAATTGTCTTTAATTAGTTCACAGTTGGAGGTTGTTCATACTGCTTATTTTAGTTAAGTCTTTCATTTGGGGAGAAACAAGCTATTTAACTTTCAGGATGCTTGCGGGAAATAAGGGAGCAACTTGACTCTCTTATCTTATTGAATACAGCTCTGTCCTCAAAATAGTGTAACCTTGGTGAAAATTTTTTATAGAAAAAATTTTATCTATAAAATATAGTAATCTTCTGGAGTTTGTTACACATCAGCAACAACAACAAAAAAACAAAGTTAATTTAGTGAACTCTAAAACTCATAGCATGCATATTGTGTATGAGTCATTGATGTTTGTTTTAGTCAATAAAATTACTTCAGGAGCATTTCCAAGTGGATGTTCTTTCTACTGGGCCTTAATACAAGATCTAGCTTTTATCTCTGGGGAAAGAATCCCCTAGTTAAAAATAAGTGGTAGGTTTTTCTCTGTAAAGAGTGTAAGGAATGAGAGAAATTCTGATAAATAGGTTAAATACTTTGGTTTTACAAAGTTTTTGAAAAAATATGGCACGTTCAGAAAAAAACGAAATTTCACAGCAATATTTGTGCAGTTGCTACTTTGCAAAATCTTGATTTTATAAATATGCTTACAACCGTCACCTCTTCTCTAGTTCACCTAAAGTTTACCCACTTCAGGTATCTCTACATAATAATATTGGGAAGCACTATTTAACTGGGGACTTCATTAAAACAGTGGGAGTTTACCAGAGTTGACTGGAGAATGTCTGAAGCTGCACTGTGAATGACAGCTCTATGCATTTTTCATGATATTTATAATAAAATATATAGATACAACAGAGAAATTTGTGAACTTCCGTTTCCTCCTGACTCAGGGTGTGGTGAGAAAACCTAGCCAAGTGTAACCATGAGAATAGTCTTTGGTTTTCACATATTTTCTTCTGTTTCTAGGTTCTGTGATGCTTTTGTGTGTGTGTTCAAGACAAATCTTGTTTCATACTCATTTTCACCGAAAAGATACTTTCTAGATTCATGGTTTCAAAGCTGTTATTTATCCTCATTCTCAAAATTCAAGTAAATCATCTTATTGTGAAGACTGTTTTGCCCAATAATCTCTGCACAATGCTAGCTGCCTGCTTTGCTCCTTAACTAGGAAAAGGGTTTTTATATCTCTATATGATTCTCTCAACAATTCTGCTTGCCCTTCTCCAACTCAATACTGTGTCCTTTTCTTTGTGCCATGTTTTCTGTAACCTATGGAAGAATATAGCGATGTTTGAATAGGGAGAATAACCTCTTCATTAGGGTTCATTAGGCTTTAAGTAATAAATACATTACACCTTTGTGCAAAACACAGATACCTTGATATTTCTTGTGTAAGACCCTGCAACGCTTCCAACCAGCTCAGGGGAAAAGGGAAATGGAAGGTATTGTATTTAGATACTTTGCTTTTGCTCTTTTGGGAGGCTTATATGTTTGCAAAAATTAAAATAAATAGCTAAATATCTAATTTTTCCATAGAAATATCTACATTCTCCTAGCCCAATACCCAGTCTTGAAATATTCGCTTCAACTCTCCATCACCCACTTCTGTCATCCTGTCATCAAACTCTTCTTTCCTAATAAATCGTGAGTTTGCCCCCGCCATTCTATTTCCCCACCACGAATGCTCAGGTTCTAATAACCAATGTCTTAGCTGGGCTTCTGAGCTCTAAACTTGTGTTTTCCGTCGCATAAAACCTCAGGTTACTCTCCCCTCGTCCTCATTTTATTCATGGTACTCTTGTTCAAAATCCTGCAGTGGCCTATTATTATCTATAAAGAAGTACTGACACCTTTGAATGCAACAGATGGGCTTTCCATGTTCTAGCAGAGTCCCTGAGCCTCAGCACTATTGACATAGGAACTGAATAATTCTTTGTTGTGGAGGGCTGTCCTGTACATTGTAGACCTCTATCCATTAGATACCAGTAACATCCCTACCGTTGTGACCACCAAAGAAGTCTGCAGACATTCACAAATATCACCTGGAGGGACAAGGGCAAAAGCACCCCAGGTGAAAACACTATTTTGCATCCACTTAACTTTTTTGTTTTGGTTAGAATTGTGTTCAACTGCAAGTAGCCAATGACCTGAATAACTGTAGTTTAAAGAAATAGAGGCTTATTTTTTTGTTTGTTTATATATTTATAGGAGTCTGTAGGTGAGCAGTTTCTGGGATTGGTACAGTAGCTCAATAATATTAGGACTCATATCTCTGACATTCTCTTGGCTTTTCCCTCATGATTACAGTACGGCTGGTACAAATTCGGGTATCACATCCTCTCTCACACAAAAAGAAGGGAGTTGGGGAAATAAGAAAGGGACATACTCATGATATTTGCATTTACATCTCATTGACCAGAATGATGTCTCATGATCTGCATTAGTTCCAAGGGAAGCTGAGTCTATAGCCCATCCAAGAAAAGGAGGAGAGCATTGGAAGCAGATGTTGCAGGAGTTACCCTACAGAAGCTGACATGCCCTAACTTCACATCCTCACCAAATGAACTTTCCACCATGTATTATTTGGAATAAATAATTTTAAAAGCTAAAACAAAATGCCACAACTCTTAGTAGCTTAAGCTAATGAATGTTTATTTCTTGCTTAAAACATCCAAATTGGACAACCTTGATTAGTGAACATCCTTCTGTGTGATCTTTGAGAGACCCAGGCTCCTTTTATCTTATGGCTTTGCCATTCCCGAGGTCCTGGTTCTCCCTGCCAGCAACTTGGCCTCTGACCTGCAGATGGAAGAAGAAAGGGAGTGTAAAGGATTTTTCAGATGTTATGGACTAAGCCGGAGATGGACTTAAACCATTTCCATTGACATCTTAATGGCCAGAACACAGCTAAGATGGTAATATCTAACTTCAGGTAGCCAGTATCTGTCACCTATCCCAAAGAAAACACTTTTTTCCGTGTCTGCCCCTCTACGTGCTTTCACACCTTCCATCCCTCATGCCTTTCTCTTTTCCATAATGTCCTGCCTTGGTTTTCTTGTCTCTGAAAATCCTAACCCTTCACTACCTCCTGCTGAAGACTTCCTTGACTATAACCCCTCAAAGCAACTACTCCTTCCTTTGAAAATTCGTGTAATATAGTGATTGAAAGAGGAGCTTTGGGGTCAGACAGATCTGGGTTTGAATTAAAATACTCACTATTGCTGTAAACTTGCCCAAGTTATTTAACTTCTATGAGTCTTAAATTTCTCGTGTTTCAAATTTAAGGCATACATTAAATGAAATAATGCCCTTAACATAGCACTTAATGTATAATAAATGCTAAATAAAGATTATTTTTATAAATTTATCTTCTAGATTAGTTATTGCTCATGCTCCTCATTGGGTCCCTCGTTGCGTACCGTAGTTTCCTTTTGTGCTTAATTCACTATTTCCCTAAGCCACTAAAGCACTCCTTCAGGTAGGGTATGTGTCTTACTGGTATTACTGGAGGAGGCTCTGAGGGAAGGACTGGGAAGCTGAGGCCTCTATGTCACCTTCTCCATGAGAGAGGACTGAGACTTTCTGGGACGAATGCCAATGAGTCTTAGTCCTCATAAGGCTGAGGGGCCCTTCTCTAACTCAAAAGTTGAAAAGCCCCAACATAGTAGTGTCTGCATTTTTAATATCTATTAACTAAAATAAAAACCATAAAAGGACATAGTTATTTAAAATTTATGCATTTTAAGGAAATTAACATTTCTGAACCACAACAGGTGTGTGCAAGCCCATTTCATCAATCAAGCAGCTCTCCTCTACTGCCAATCTAGACCCCATTTTCATTGGTGCCTGCCTCTGTAATCAATTCTCCACAAAGCTGAGGTCTTTTTAAAAATGTAAACCAGGTCATGCCATTGTTTAAAGCCTCTCATGGCTTCTGTGTCCCTCAAAATAAAATCTAAATGTATCGCCTTGACATGCAAAGTCACACGTGATCTTTTCTTACCTCTCTGATTTTATCCCATATCACTCTGCCACTTACCCACCTTGCTCAGTCATGTTGGCTTCTGTGTTGTGAACTCTCCAATCTCCTTGTTTCCTAATGGTCTTTGAACTCCCGTGTCCCGCTGCCAGAATCCCGCTTCCCTCTCATGTTTACATGACTCACTTGTTTTTGTCATTCAGGTATCAGTTTAAATGTTATTCCTCTGAAAACTTTCACTGATAATCCTATCCAAAGAGTCCTTTGCTTCAGCAGATTCTTAGCATTCAAGCCCCCAGTTCTATACAAAGAGTAGCCTGAACTATATAACATGTACAGAGTGTTGAGGCTTTTATAACATCAGAGGTCCCTCTCTGTCAACTTTCTGCAAACAGAGGCATGCATATGGATATCAAAATAAGTATATAGGCAGAATTCTCCCGTGGAAATTCTTTTAAGTGAAAGATGTGGTTTTGAGCATTGAAAATATACTTTGTGCTTAAATTTATATAAGCAATCCAGTCTTAATGGCTGGAAGATAATCTTTTCTTACCTTAATCTGTTGAGGGTTATTCAGAGTTCTCTTTGCCTCCACAGAGCAGTTCAGAGAGAGCATCTTTCAGAAGTCTGCTATAGGATAGTACTTGTAGAAAGAGCAGTTTGTCCTGCAGGATGTGTACAATTGCAGTAAGAGTTGACAGATGATACACATACATAAAGGACCTTGTTTTGTTGTGTTTCTGAGGAAGATCCACCCCAATCTAACATCTGTTGCCAATCTTCCTTTTTTCTTTTTTTTTTAATGTGAGCCACCTCCACAGCGTGGCTGCTAACAGAGTGGCGTAGGTTGGGGCCCAGAACCCAACCTGGGCCTCCAAATCAAAGTGTATGAAACTTAACCACTAGGCCACTGGGGCTGGCCCTAAAGGGCCTTGTTTTTAATGCTAAGAAGAGGTTTAGATAACGGTATCGGTAAAAGACATCTCAGGAAGGTATCTAGGTTTTTAGAGCAGACTGAATCCAATGCTATTTCATGGCCTTATCAAATTCTATAGCATTGAAATGATAATTCTCAAGATATGAAAGTTTTATCTTTATTCCCTGTTGAATACTATTGATTATATGAATAGAAAACACTTTTTGATGAACGTGAGTTTTCACTTAAAAAATTCACCATCTTGAAGATGGTTAATTAAAAGCAGTTAATTTGCATGGTTTTTGAGGTTCATAAATAAATCAAAAAATGGATTTTTGTTATCTTTCATGGAACTTTACAAATTCCATCTGTAAATATTTCCTAGTTTCATTTTCATATTCTTGTTGCTATATTTAAAATACAATAATCTGAAGCTTTCTAATATAAGATGTTATCAATAAATAAAAGAACCATTAATCATTACCATTAGTATGGACTTTTTTAACCCTCAGAGTTAAAATTTTTCTTTACACATACCATATAAATTCCAAAAAGATATTCTCTAGAATTCCATCATTTTCTTAGACTTGTACATATCTACCAATTTTAAGTTTTATTTGACTTATGTGTTTTAATCATATATTATGTTGATACCTCATTGAAGAGTTTGCATTTTTATGTAATTTCAGTAATATTTCAGAAATAATTGAAGAAAAGTTACCAACAATATATTGATATTATGATTATATTACTTTAAATTCTCCATTAAAAATATATGAGTATACATTACCTGAAGACCAATGAGAGAAGATTATTTATAAAAATAAATGTTCTTGAATATTAAATATGAAATTTTTCTTTTATCCAGAAAAATGGTGACATATATTTCTAAAGAATTAATTATTCATATATGTAGGTGATCAGACAGATACTAGCTGTATAGAGAGATAAAGACTTTCTTCCTTCCAGAGCCTTGTGATTTTGAGTAAATCAATTATTTGGTATGTAAGAAAATCAGTTTGAATCTACATAAGTCATTGGGAAAGTTTGAATAAAACATGCTATTTTTGATTTATATATTTTCTGTATTTTGGCTTTAACATGAAAGAAGTTAGTTGAGTGGAGGCTAGTCTGAATGACTTCATCAAAACTTTTTCTTTTAATATAGTATCAAATACTGAATATTTCATATAGATACACATATAGAGAGACATATAAACATAAATACATATACCCATGTGTTATATATATATATATATATATGAATATCATATTCAGTAAGTTACCTTTGGGGCTTTTTATGTTGCTAGCATGGTAAGGATACCTCTGTCAAACTTTTCATCTAATTCTCTTTACTCTTTCCTATGTCTTTCAATGCAAAGAAAACATAGGTGCTATTTGTAATTTGCAAAACAAATAAGGAGTTCTCCTGTATTTTCTCATGTAGCTGCAGATAAAGATTAATAAGTAGCTGACACTCAAAGAACTGAATAACTGATCTTCAGCAACTGGGTATCTTTCGGAAGTTTAGGATGTTAGCATAGCATAGCATTCATATAGCAAAGTTTCACACTTATTAGTAATGCTTGGTTAATGTAGATGACAATAGCTTTATACATTTCACATAAATTTTCCCATTTGAACTCATGTGAGATCAGGCTAAGTAGTATTATTTTCATATCATAGATGCACAACTTCAAATACCTTGACATTGAGTGATTTGTGCAAAAAAGCAAATGGCTAAAGACTAGATTCTAGATGTACACCTTTTCCACTTCCCATTACTTTATTGAATTCCTGAGCTGTTCGATTGTAGCCTCCTGTAGGGGAAAAGACTTGGAAGGAAATACTCTGGACCTAGCTTCCACTAATTGCCCGTGTGATTGTGACTCCCAAGTCTTACACCTTCTATTTGGCCAATAGCTACATCTGTAACATCCTTCATTTAGCTTATGTATAAACAGGGATGCAGAAACTAAATCCACCTGATTTGCTATGGAAATTGGTTATCTAAAGTAGAAACCACATATCCATTGAGAAGGAAGTCTAGTAAATTAGTTGATGCCTGGAAATAATTGCTTTTCCAGATGAGTTTATAATGGATTTATGAAGTATAAATAGAAAATAAAACAAAGTTACCTAGTTAAAATATGGAAAGTTTTTGAATTTTTGTGTACGTAGAACAAACATCAGTTCAAATAGATGAAATTCTCTTCAAGAAGTGGAATTAATAGTAGTAGGCATTTATAATGATGTGCCTTACACAAATGCTAAAATAAAAGTTTAAAACCAATAAAAGTTTACATTAGTGTTAATATCAATATAATAATATAATAATATTTTTACTTGATTCCTTATAAAGTCATCTATTTTACCTAAAACTGTATTTTATGAAAAGAGTTGAAATTGTAGAAACCTAATATATGATTTACTTTTAAAAAAATGTTTGTGCATAATAATGACTTTGCATAAAGATGCTCAGTGAATGTTCCTTAATGAACTGGATGAGTTAATGAAATCTATTCCATTGAGATGTTAACATTTTAATTTATTTTATCATTTTTATATTGTAATAGAAGTGAGGATATTTCAAAATTGATCTTCTTTTTCTTTTTCTCCCTCTCTCTGGCTCTCTCTCACTCCCACTCTCTAACTCTCTAATTCAAATGGCCCCACACAAAAGCACATTAATTATGTGTCTTAAGTTACAAATATAGGATCAGAGATATTGTCTGTTTGCTCACTGCTTCAGCCTCAATGCCTAAAAGATAGCTTGTTGTATAATATATATGTATAATATATACAAGAAATATATATTAAATGAATAAATAATCAGTATAGTTTCTTTATACGTTGATTAAATTTCATCATTTGTCTCTTGACTGTTCTACAATGGTTTATATGAAATAGAGTGTAAACAATTCTTTAACAACATGTGTCTAAGTCCATTGAGAATATTTTTAGAAAAGTAGGATAGCACTAAAGTAAAAACATAAGAAGAAATTTTACTGAACTTGAAATTTTGTCTCGTTTCCAAAATGAGCTTTCATTTCTTTTAACAAGTCAAATTCAATGAGCCCCAAGCCTTGTCCTGTAAGCTACACACATATTATTCTTGTCTCTAGTGCTCCTCTTGCTCTATTGCTAAAGCCCATAGTGACCACCCTCCCCCCGCTCTTACCAACCAAAGGGCTATTACCCAGGCCAAGGGATCAACTCTAGTTATTCTCACCCTGCAGAGAGAAAATTAGAAATCTGATTGGTCCCTTGGAGAGTTTTCTGATGCTTCTGCTTCCTCATAGTGTTGTTACAGGAAATAAGTGCCCGTGAAGTCAGGAGTAGACGTATTGCGCATCTGTAGTGATCATGGCAGTCACCAGTACTCCTGGGTGGACGATCTGCTAGTCTTGTAGTAGTTTTCCAAAGTGTATGGGGAGAAGGAGGACATGTCTCTTTACAGTGTTAAGTCCAGCTCCATTTCTTCCACACCACAGTGGGCAGAGGCAGCCCGTGTTCAGTTCTCTGGCTTCTCAGCTCTTGTAGTTTAAGCACTACACAGTTATCCACCATCTGCCTGCTGGCAGTCCCAAAGAGGCTGGGTCAGACTTTGCCTTGAACTTCCTTTCCCAGATGACAGCCAAGGATCAGATTTTCCCCTTGCTCACAGTGAGTTTTCTGAATATGTATAGGTCTTGTTTGCTAGATATTTTTTGGATCATTTGTACAGACTGATGAATGAATTCTGAAAAGATCTTTCAACTTTTCTATGAAATAAGCAACTAATATCAATTGCATTTGGTCACAAATTCACCTCGGTGGACAAGAGTCAAGATCTTTTACCAGAAGAGGGGTGTGGGAAAACTAATAGAGCAAACCAAGAGCCAATCTATCACCCAGGGTGAATGTTGTGATAGTGCCCTACTCCTCCTGTTAGCAAGCTGGATGGGATCTTCAAATATGGTCAAAATTAGGCAAATTAAAAATGTGAATCATGCAAAGTTCAAAACAGGCTCATTTGATAGCATTGGTGAGATTGCCCAAGCAATCAAAGAAATGTACATCCAAAGAGGTACCATATATCTGAAAGATGAAAGTTGTCCCATTAAAGAAATAGGCTAGGTCACATACAGATGGTTATCACTTTGTGATTTTTATTTTTTTCTTTTAATTGTACATATTTCCATGTAATTCTACTTAATTCTGGGATGAAAATTATTTTTGCATCAGCAAAATCTGGGGAAGGTTTTTTTTTAATGTCTACTACTAGATTAGATTTTTGATATGCTTCTCCATGATATTTAAAAATTAAACAATCAGTTTCTAATTTGTGTGTTTATGCTTTATTATAAAGTGTGAAAGTATTTTATGTATGCCTCACAATTGTTCCTACTAAGCTTTATGTATTTATTTACCAATACATTGACCATTACTTTTTTCAATGACAATAAAAATTTGAAATTTAACACACCTATGTAAAGTGCCCTTTCCAAATTTAACTTTTACTACAGCAATAAATGTAAAGGACACTTCTTCATTATTAGTGACAAAATTAATGAATATTTTAAATATCTTGCCCTTCATCTTAGCTTCAATTTACATTTCTATATTATTTTGGCAAAAATTATCATTTCAATATTCAGCATTTTAGAGGAAACTGGAAAATATTCTAATAATAAAAAAATCATTTTAATTTCATTTTTTCCTGCAATCTCTCTCCATCTTTTATTAGATTTTAATAGAATGACAATTTAGTTTTAGGCGTTATGAAATACTGGATTAACAAATTATGAAGAGCAGAAATGTATAACATATTTTGTTCATTTTTGAAAATTAGCACTTTCTCTTTGTCTTGCCACCAAGAAGATTTCATTTGTCTGACCATGCTAGTGTCTTCTTTCTTGCTAATGAAAGAGAAACAGGTGTGAAAACTCAATGTTTTACATGTATACTATATTAGGAGCAAGTTCTTATCCTGAACTTTAGCATGGAATCTAACACTTATTAGCAGCTTAAAAAATATTAGAAGAAAGGAAGAAGAGAGAGAGGAAGAAGGGAAGGAAGGAAAAAAGGAAGAAAGGAAAGGAGGGAGGGAAGAAGGAAGGGGGGAGGAAAAGAGTGAAGG
The DNA here is from genome assembly GCF_037783145.1 of Equus przewalskii. Classification (NCBI taxonomy): domain Eukaryota; kingdom Metazoa; phylum Chordata; class Mammalia; order Perissodactyla; family Equidae; genus Equus; species Equus przewalskii. Next base: position 55,546,227 of record NC_091837.1, on the reverse strand, counting down.
AGGGCAAGCAAGGGATGTTCTGGTTGTTTCTAATAAGGTATTCAAAAATCTGAATCTTGTTTTGAAGTCAGTGGCCATGTTCTTAAAACTCAGCTATGAAAATGTAACCCTTATATGTGGATAGAATAAATTACACATCTCAGTTGCTAGTAGCTAACATTTTGTAGCTACCATTAATATTTCTCAATTGCATTAAAATTTTCTGATCATTATTGGAAAATTTCTCAAAACACTTGAGATAATTAAGCATGCAAGCTTGCAATTACTGTTTTAAAACCTGCCAGTTGTAAACAGTCATATGTTGAAACAAGCCTGAGATCTAAGCAGATGTTGGACACAATATTTTGGTAAAGCCTTTTTCAGTTATCCTAACCCTGGACTATGAACTTTCATAACACATTTAAGGCACTCCCTAAATGTATTATGAATATTTTCTTGAAACTGTACATGTACGTAGAATGGAAATAAATACAAAGAGGGGATTTACGTGTTCTAAGAAGCCTATTTGTAGAGATCTAAAATTATTATAAAATCCTTCATTATAACGTCTTTCAGATGCAAACTTCAATCTATGAGTTTCTAGCATTTTGTATGTGTTCTTTCATTTTGTTCTCTTCTTTTTCAATTGCGTGCAGAGTTGGTTGACTCAAGTCTAACGAGAATCTAACAGAGGCAAAATCATCACCATTTCAGCATACTTAAAATTTTCATCTTTGCCTGCATCATATAGACTACTCTTTTTCAGAAATATTTCAAAATTTTGAAGCTGTTGATATATTTCACTATGTATCTATTTATTTTTTATTCCAGTAGTAGTGAATTAATATCTTCTGATCATTACAGGAAACCTTCTCAAAATTTTGAGATAATTAAGGATGTAGATTTTTAATGACTGGTTTAAAAGCTGACGGTCATAAATAGGCACATATTGAAATGGGCCCTACAAGGGACCCTATGTAGTGTGGCTTCTCAGACCCTAGGATTAGGGGTCCAAAGACTTGGAGAGACATCTACAGAGCTCACATGAGGAATTTGGGAATGTTGTTAATAGACTCGTCAATCACTGAAATATTTAAAATTTGTTAAGTAATCACAGATAGCTCACATGCTTATTGTGGAAATTGATTTAAAAAAGACTTTCAATTTAGAAAAAAGTTAAAGCATATATCACAACAGGCCCTAAGAGACAGCTATGTTTACAATAATCAGAAAGATTATTTCCTTTCTACAAAACCTAGGTTTTGTAGAGGACACTAAGAGTTGGGGTAATCAAATTTACATATTTTTCTTAAACCTGGCTTCATTTCTCAATTCAAACTAGAATCAGAAAAAATATATAAACTTCTTTACAAATTCTATTAAAAAGTTAATAGTTTTCCATATATTCGATTCTGATGACATACAAATTCATCGTATCAAAACTTAAAATATTTTTCTGCTTATTGACCAATTTTCACACATGTTTTCAATGACATTTCAACAGTTCAAGTGAAATCATATCTCGGCTCTCTCTCTGAATTCCCCATAATAGCAAAACTCCTTTCTTCTCAGTGCTTTTGAGATTTATTCATGTAACTCCCATTAGAGTTAATTGGAGTTACGAACATAAATTCCACTTGCTCCAAATGGAGAATAGGTTTCTTTAATGTTGTTTTTATTTTTTAATAAGGTTATACTTAAAATAGAATCTCGTATACAATTGTCTCTTTTGCTTTACGAAATTAAAGTGCCTTTAACAACTTTTAGGGTTAGGGAATTGAAATCTGTTGCAAACTTTTCTTCCTTATTTTAATTCTGCTACATTACTACATCATCATTACAAATTAGAATTGGCAATGAGAGAAATAGGACAGTAAAGCATGAAAGCATTTTTCCAGCAAGCCACCACTGTTTACATACAATTTGTAGTTTTATTTGTAGAATTGCTCTGTTAATGGTATATTATTAACACTATTTAGAAAAATTGTGTTTGCTGTTCTTAACAATAAAGAGAAAGAAATAGATACTATTTATTGAGAGGAAAGTACCTTTTTCTAACTGAAAGAAAAGCTCACACTTTTTTCGTGAATGCTGCTTTTAAAGAAATAAATTACTGATCTTTTTTATCTTTTTAGATTTACTAATAAATAGCCATAATTTTAACTATGGGTGATTTTACATGTGCAAATAGTCTTGAATTATTTCAAATATTTGAAACTATTTTTTAAAATATCTGATATGTTTGATTAGCTAAAGAAGACATCTTAAGAAATAGATGCTTGTCAATTAAATAAAGGACTAATTAATAATGAACCAATGAACTTACTTTCAACAGTGCGTCTTCCCCCTGAAAGTATACAAGGACATTGTTGAAAAGTTGTCTGTAATTCAAACATTCCAAATGGGACGTATAGCAAATTAATTTCACCTTAAATTTTATTTATTTTTTAGTTTTGGAGATGTTTCCACAGAAAACAATTTATAACAGAATAATTCAATAAAAATCCAACTGCTTTACCCATCTATAAACCCCCCTAACATTTTCATAAACCCATTAGAGACAATTTAAGCAAGCCATAGATGAGATCCAGGCGCTTAAAATTGTCATTCAGAAAATGAGACCAGAAGCAATTCCAAAAAGGAGAAAAATGTCCTCAAAATGTGAATAGCCACGTAAAAAACAAATTTAGCATTGAATATTGTGGCAACCTTGACAAAGAAGAAAAAGTGAAGAATTGTGTTATTCTCTTTGCTCGAAAAGTAAGCACAGAATGTATCTAGAAATATAAATTGAGAAAGGTGGTATTTGTAAAGGGCCTGACTTGGGCCAGGCACTATATTTAGTGGTTTGTCATTTGTAACGGCTATATCACTTAGTCCAATGTGGTTTCATGTTATATTCTCATTTATAGCTAAGGAAACAGAGGCTCAATGAAGTTAAATAACTCTTCCAAGATTCTACAGCTAGTAAAAGCCTACCAAGTTGAAATTCATTTCTCTAAAACAATCTACTGCAACAAATATTTTCTGAATATTTAAATTCTATAAGAAATATATCATGGAGGTGAATTAGTATATTATTTAAGATAAAGGACCATGACTAATTATTATTTTGGAAATTATTATCTTTGTATTTCTAAGATAATTATATTAGCCTATACAACAGTCAAGGATATACTTCTAATAAAATTATTTTTCCATGAAAGAGTAGTATCCCCACTTTAATTTTGCAATTACTACTGTAGTTGCTCTGAATTTTGTTACTTTCATGGTTTTCTTTAGACGTGATATTTTTTTTCCCATTGTTTCTTTTGGTGGCTTCAAAATTAACACATCTTCAAATATTTTTAAGTGGAACTTTTTTTCTAGTTAGTGAAGTTATAAATGCAAGAAATTATGTTAATATAATTTGTGCTGCAACATAGAAGACTGATTTAATATAGGAATGACGTTGAGAGAACCTACAGTAATCAATAGTTTAAATGACCTTTACAACTTTCTCTTGAATATTTTCAAATAGAAAATTAATCATCATGAATTCAAACATTAAAATGCCATTCAATAAAACATCAATGGAATAATTTGGAAATATGGCTCCCATTAGCTCGGAGCTCCACACTCAACTCCTTACATAATAGACTAATTTTAATTCCATCTACCAAAGGATGTAGCAAGCTGAAGTGGAGATAAAGCAAGCTTCCTTACTGCTGATGCATTCCTCATCCCAGCTCAATCAATGTTGAATAAATATTTAAATAAATTTAGCTTCAAATTTGCTCGCGGCCAGGGCAAAGGAAAATTTTGATGAATTGTATGCTTCCTTTTTGTCCAACAAAAGGAAGCATACAATTCATCTGGGAAATGGCTTAAAAGAGGAACAAAATATTAACTTACCTAGGGCATCCACTTGTCCAATAAGAAGCCCCTAAGAGGAAGTTAATGTGTTTTTTGCAAGTAGAATTTTTCAGACTCAGCTAACACATTTACATTAATCTCAGCTATGGTTATTAAATAACTTGCTGATGTTTATTAATCTTAATTTTTTCATATTCTGTGCAATAAGGATGCCTGCAGGGGCAGTGCAATGCAATGCAGTGAGTATGAACGTGAGTTTTGGAACCAGACGCTGTTGGTTTTTAATCCTAAGAATTTAATCCTGGGAATTTACTTCTCTAAGGCTCAGTTTTCTCATCTACAAAATGTGTATAACAATACTATGTATTCATGGATTTTTGGGTGAGGATTAAATTAAAGTATATTTATAATGATTTACCACAGTACCTAGCACATGATAAGGTTGCAATAAAATGGTGGCAAAAAAATATTTTAATGTTTGCTTATAACAAAAATCCAGAAAGCTCCATTTTCATAGCTATCTAAGAAAACTGAAATATTACAATTGTTAAAAGATGGAGTATATTCCCAGAATTACAGTCTGCTATATTTTTACAGACATTTTAAATTATTTAATCTCATCAACTTTATCAAAACTATTATAACTTTTTCTTGTAATCCACCAATTCTCATTCTTCAATAATAACTGTACAATTAAATTTATAACTGTCTTAACACAAGTCTAAAATTAATTTTTTTTTTAAGATTTTATTTTTTTCCTTTTTCTCCCCAAAGCTCCCTGGTACATAGTTGTATATTCTTCGTTGTGGGTCCTTCTAGTTGTGGCATGTGGGACGCTGCCTCAAAGTGGTTTGATGAGCAGTGCCATGTCCGCGCCCAGGATTTGAACCAACGAAACACTGGGCCGCCTGCAGCGGAGCGCGCGAACTTAACCACTTGGCCACGGGGCCAGCCCCTAAAATTAAATTTAGCTATGCTTTAGTTAAGTATGACACTGCCAAGAGACTACTAAATATGAAAGCATTTCTCTGTACGTTATGAAGTCATCTATTTAATCCAGAATTAAAAATCCTCATGTTCTTGAAAATAGCAAAAGTCTCAAAAAAGGACATTGCTATAAATTTTATAGTATGATTTATGTTATAAACTTATTTATATTATAATAATTATGCTATGAAAATACTCTGTAATGCAATGTAAAGAATGAAATAATGAGCAGAAATTGACTAAAATTCCTGAAATTCATAAGAAGACTGAAATTTATTATTTCAAATCAGTTTTTGTCTCATCTCGTGAAATTATAGCAACTAACCCATAAGAAAAATGCATTATAGATCACATAATGATATATTTGCAGAAAATCAGTATATAAGTCTATAGACAAAACTGATGAAATGAAATCCAAATTCTTCACTATTTTATGCTGGAACATTATTATATGGAATTTTTCTAATGGGACCATATCCAAGTTGTAGCATTAACAGATGGGATCCTGTTGGGGTTCCACATTTTTAGTTATTTAGGACTTTAGTAAACAGTGATTTTATCCAGTATGTGATTGGAACAGATGTGATCTTATCAGGGTTCCACGTTTTTTCAAGGGCATAAAATTGCCATGATTTGCTGTACAGTGCTGGAGTTTACTTTTTGTGGTTTTAGAACCAGAGTCCTTTTTAGCCAGAATTTGCCCTTGGGTTCTAAAACATCATAATAGGGAGTTAATGTTTTATTCTCTATTAATCCCATTAAATCCTTTTAATATTAGAGCATGTGTTGCTTTATAACATTAACTAGTGTCTTGCACTCAACAGTATTTTCACAGTTTATGACACTGCTTAGGGCATTAACAAACAGCTGTTTGAATTAAATGAGCAGTTAAGGACCCTGTTCATTAACTCAAAAGTTTCATGTATTTTTAATTCCTTAAATCTAATGGTATCATCACCCTCCAAGAAATCTATCTTTGATTATAATTTGTTCTGGCCACTATTGGTTATGGGGGAAAGGATTATTGTTTTTGAATATGAGTCATATCAAGGTTGGGTATCTCTAATGAATCTTAACTATCTCATAACAGCTTCATTCTTATGGGATATAAAACTTTAAAAGTTGTTTACGGCAGTTGTGTTAAGATTTTCTCCAATTTTGGTTACTGATGACTTCATTTAGCTAATCTAAAGAGGCAGTTGGAACAGAATTATTTGCATTTGAAATGGCGCAATCAGAGGTTTGTGACTGACTCATTTACAAAAAAAGAAAATTGTATTCGGACAGTGACAGATTATGTGATGCAGGCCCTGGTGCAGAGCAGAACTTAGTCACTGATTTTCTCCATAGAGAGATCATAGCCTCCCAGGCTGCGTTGGAGACTACCTTCTATTCGATCACAGTCATGGACATCTCCATCCCATGTTAAGTAATTAAATAAAAGGGCAATTTTGCATTAATGTGTCAAGTATGCTACATAAGCTAAATGAGGATGGGAGTCTTGATTCATTCCTATACCCTGATGTCCTAGTGACACCCACCTAGTTCAGGGCTTTCCACTTAGTAGGTGCTCAGTATTTTTGAGAGAATGATTGATGCTTTCATCAAGAAATTTTTACCTGTTGGGTAAGATTCTTCTAGGTTTCCTGCAAATCATTGTATAATTTGACCTTCAATTCTTTTCATTTTCTCTATGAGATCTGCAGATCTTTGATAGATTAATTCAGTTCACAGGTGTTTACTAATTAATTAGAAAGCATTATAAATTTATAAAGTGGGGCATATGGTTTTACTATTTTAGCAATCATTTATTTTCTCTCACTTATAATGCCAAGGATCAACAATTTCAAAGTCTAGACGAGATGCTGTTTGTGTAATAACTGAAAGGAATGGGGTAAATTCGTAAGAATGGTTTGCTAAGAGAAGCAGAAACTCCTTTCCTATTTACCTTCAGAAACTGAAACCACATCCTCTCATGTTAAGTTTGGAATAGACTTAAAGGGAACTGGATTCCAGACCTGGACATTTTCTCTAAATCAATCTGAGTTGGCTTGGAATTTATGATTGCCCTATTTTCATCCATGGTGGAGACGGGAGGGCACCTTTTAGAAATGCCCTGTAGCGCCTCCGCTTTGCCTCAGGATATCTCTGTGGGCCTTAGTTCCTCTCCTCCAAGCGCTTCTTCCATTGCTGGTGACTGAGAGCAGATCAAACCATATTTAAAGGAAATAGGGTGGTTTAGGAGGCGTCCTCCCCAACCTTGACTACTAAATTTGTAGACCGCATCAGAGATTTTATTTTTTTCTCTACCATGAAAAAAGGAAAGTAATCAGTTAAAAACATCAAGCTATTGTGGGGATTTGGTCTTTAAGAATAAAATCTAGAAATGCTTCTGCATTGAAACAGATAGCATAATGTTAACTAAACCAGAATCTTTAATGCTGCTTAGATATACTGCCATCTGGGTCTGGCCTAGTGGTTAAGTTCGGTGCACTCCACTTCGGCAGCCCGGGTTTGGTTCCCAGGCACAGACCTACACCACTCATTGGCAGCCATGCTGTGGTGGCAACCCACATTCAAAATAGAGGAAGATTGGCAACAGATGTTAGCTCGGGACAATCTTCTTCAGCAAAAAAAAAATATATATATATATACTACCATTCATAGTGTCACTATGAGAGAGATCTCAACTGATATTTAAGGAGCCCACAGAGAATCCATATATTCAGATGAACAAATATCCAGAAGCATTACTTTTTAAATAACTGGAAAGGAAGATTTCAACATGTAGAGGTAAAGAAATCTAAAATAAAAACACTTTTAGTATATATACACATATTAGATATATTAAATATTCAATATATATTAAATTAAATATAAGCTAAATATATAGTAAAGGTATACACTAAATATTATTTACATATATGTATTATAAACCGTGCCTAGAAGGAGAGTCTATTTGTCAATATTCTGACTTCCGGTCAGCACCATCTGGACTCTGTCCCTCTCTACAGCCACCATCCAAACCAAGCCACTATCATCATTCCCTTGAACCATCACGTTAGCCTCCTAGCTGGATGCTGCATCCACACTCATCTCCTGTAGACCTGGAGCTATTCCTTACAAAGCAATCTGCTCAAACTTAAGCCAAAAAGAAAACTTAAGAAAACAAAAAATTCCTACCTGATCCTTTGGTGCTGAACCTTCAGTGGTTTCCTTGGGCTCCTCATGGCATGGAATCTAAAATTCTTACCGTGGTCTGTCTGACCCAGCCACTGCCCACCTCCCCATCCATATCGTAGACCATTACCTATCTTGTTCACTGGACTCCAGGCACATTAAGCTCCTTCAGCTCCTCAGCTGTGTCAGGCTCTCACCTCAGAGCTTTCGTGCATGCCACTCCCTCTCCTAGGTACCTCCAACTCAGCCTCAAATCTCTGCTTTCACGCCATGCACTCAGAGAAGGCTTCCCAGCCTCTTGGTCTAAAGCAAGTGCCTTTCTTCAGGTTCCTGTTGTTTCTTTCAGCTTTCCTCCATAGCACTCATTGCAATACCAACTATACAATTATTTGAGTAATTTATTTTTATTTTTTTCCCACTGGAGGTAAGATCTATTTTCTTCACCACTGGATAACCAGCATCTAGCAGCCAGAGGAGGCACTCAATAAATATTTTCAAATAAATGGATGGACTCTGTAGTTTTCTTTAACTTAAGGACATAAGACATTTTTAGGAAAAGAATTTCCATCACTTAATTTTTTAATAAATGATCAGACACATATGGGGTAATTTAGGTATTTTTTGATTATAGTCAACATTCTTTTATTATTGTCAAACCATCCTTTAAAACCAATTAAGTAATTAGCGATTGCATTGTCTTTCTTCCGCTAGAAATCCAGTATTTATTAAAAATTTTGCTTGATTGATGTCAAATATTGTTTTATCATTTATTTTAAATATCCCTTATATGACATAACTCCTAGTTTTATTCTGATCTGAAGTTCACTATATTATGCAAGATCCAGGACAAAATGAGAGATTGCAGTGATTCTGTAGATTATAAATATAGGATGAAAAATTGAGGTCTGCCAGCCTGGGCATATAAACTGGGAAATAGATGCTCACCACTGTGCTAGGCATTGCTAAGAACAGGAAAAAATCCTGGCAGTAGGTGCTGAACACGAGCATCACCACCAGCAGCAAGCAAATGTGTGCAAGTGGAGGTAAGAGAGCTCAGCTGATGGGGAGCTATGAACCAAGGCACCGGTAAGGAGGATGTCTCAGAGAGCTACATCTGACTTTGGCAGATCCTGAACCCAAGGCAAATGCTTATAGATATTACATTTTATTGTTTTATCTGTTTGCACCAAGCTTTGAATATGTAAACATTTAGTGCACTCAGTTGATATTTTGATTATATAACAAATTCTGACCCAACTTTTGTAGAAAAAAGCAAATAATAGGTCAATTCAATAAGCTCCCACTTCAGGAAAATGCTCTTTTGCTAGTATTATGAATTTTCCATAGTTTCAGAAATATCTTTCAGTAAATCACTACTTGCAAAAAGTTGAATTGAATTGAATGAAAAAAGATACAATTTGTATATCTGAAAAGAGAGAGGGAAAAGCTAGAAAGCAATTAACCTAAAGTTAGTCATAATTATTCACAAATGTTCTTGAAAAACTAATATTGGAAGCCAGAAACTAAGTAATTTGGGAGGCCTTTGGGAAAGATTGTGTGGTACGGCTGTTTATTGGCACCGCAATGATGAGAAGTGTAAAGACTCATCTTTCCATTCCCTTCACATCAGACCTGCAGAAAGAGATCCCGGCCGCCCCAGAGTCAGGACTTGCAGGTCCTGGGCTGTAGGGTTCACCAGCAGCCATTAGAACTGACATTTGTTATCAATGAGACGCTGCTGAACTGTTGTTCCAAGGCTGTTGCTGTAAAACCATAGTGCATTGTAGTTTGTTGGAGGTTAGTAGCACTTGTTAATTTGATCAAGGCTGAAGTTTACGGAGGATAAAGTAAACAATGCAAACTGCAGACACCATCAGTTTCCTATGGGCAGTGAAGTGTAGTCTGTTCCATTTACACTTCACAACAACATCTGATGGGCTTTGTCAGTGCTGCACAGAGTAATTAAACCTGAAATCAATAGCAGGCATTTGTCATGTTTACAGCCGCTCTTTCTGCTGGGTTAAACTCATCAGTTTAGTGCCGTTCTGTTTTACTGCAGAGACACGCTCCATTATTTCTTCAGGTACAGTTGAGATATTCAGTTACATGCCCAATAGTTTGAATACGACATTAAGATTAAAAGGGACAGGCAAATGGACAGTTTTTGTAATTTATTTGCTGATTTTCTTAAGCAGTGTTGGATTTCCATTTCCTTCAACGTTTTTATGAAACCCTTTGTGGCCTGAGATAATATATTCCCTTAGCTCCCAAACTGGCAAAGTCTCATCTCGAATTTGATAGAATTTGACACCAACTATAACTATACACAAGGATTGCTGGCATGTTTATATTTGGAAAGAGGGAAGAACATCTAAGATTCAAAGTTGTTGCCTTATTTGAAGAAAATTGGTCTTTTCCATTTTTAATTAAGGATTCTTCAGAAATGTTCTTTTATGTCAGTTTTAAAAATCTTCACCCTTCATATTTTTGTCCCTTTTGCTATTTATTTCCTTCTATTTCTTAATCTTTTAAATGATGTGGTTAGAGCACACTGGTTTTTATCGTAAGACAGTTAGTGGTTAAACGGTAAACTTGAATTCGATACACATGTTTGAAGGAAGCTGAAAAGTCTGTCCTGTTTAGAGTATTTCAGTCACTTAATAAAGATCCTTATAACCCTCATTTTATGCAAACAAATTTAAGTATCTTACGTCTCCATATGGTACTACTGTCTTGATACACCTAAGGAAACAGTATTGTTGTAAGAATGAATCTTATTATCAATTAGTTGGTTATATATGAAATCATGGTACTTTTATGCTTTTTAAATTAATGGATTTTAAATATTCAATATGTCACTTTTCTTCTCAAATGTGTTTATTGAAATTATATCCAAGTGGATTGATTACATATTTTATACTAACTTTGAAAAAAATTATGAAACTAATTTTACTAAGTTCATCTTGATCTCTAGACAGTATGAACATAACTAATTGATATTTGGATTAGAAGTAACTTAGACATGGTAACTCAGGTTCCTATATGCCAAATTGTCATATAGAGTTCTAGTCAGTTAAATTAAGTGGCACTCCAAATCCTTATAGGAATCCATATTTTTGGTAAACGTAGTAACTAAAAACAGTAAACATAAATCACAGAAGTCTAACATTTAGAGATATTACATAAATTATTTTCAAACATAGTTGTTAAAATGTAATGTTTGTGGCTTTCTGCAAATTGTGTGGTAGTTATTCAAGGGTTGTGTATGTGGGTCAGAGTCTAGAGAATCTGTGTCTTTTCGTCTTTAGATCAGATGTAGAATGTCCTCGAGATCCTATTTTCTCATTTCTAGGTCTTGGATATTTTTCTCATATATGTCAGAAATCCTGCATCTATGGTCACCAACCTCTGTCTCCCACATAGGGTCCTGTATTGTGTCATAATTCAATAATTTGAAAATCATTCACACATCTCAGAAAAGGGAATGAACTTAACAAGACCTGTCCTGGTTAGCAATTCCCTAACACACTTAAGAAATTAATGAACTTTTCTGCAGCATATTTAGTTCAAATTTTTGAGAATATATCATTTTTCCTGAGTATTCTATCTGTTCCCAAAGACTTTGAGTGAACATTGAATTAAAATTCCACACATATGTAGGAATAAAAGGATAATGCTTCCTGAACATAATTCTGATAATGATTTGGAAAGTTTTGTTCTAGGAATCAAAATAAAATTTTAATGTAAATTACAACAAATTTGTTTGCTTGAGCCTTCTAAGTGTCAACTATGATAAAGGTGAAACCTTGGAACGATACCCAAAATAATGCTTAAAATCAAAATGGTACCCTGTACATTTACAGCTAAAAATTTAGAGACTAAGACACTTATTCCAGGTCACAGAGCATCTGGTTTAGCTGAACTCAAACTTTTAACACATGCTCTTAGTTCTTTGTGTTCTAGTAAACCTAAAATGGAAGTTATTTGTGCAAACCAAGTCTATGAGAAATTTGATTAGGAATGTGATGGATTGTTTGAAGGACTGTTTCATTGTACATTGAAACTCAGCTGAAGGATGACAGTAAAATCACCTAAAAATGACGTCAGAATAATATCATAATTAGACTTGTTAAGGAGCCAAGCAAATGTTAGTCATTAGTTGTAGGCACTCAGAGTGGGTCTACTCAACTTCTCTGGGTCAATAACAGACTCTAGAAATGAGTTTAGAAATAGAATTCAACAGTAGTTGTGTTGTTGCTCATTTATTGTCCATGACTGTTAGTTTTTAATTCCTCAGAAAAATGTGATCTCACATAGAAGGAAATGGAAAGTCCTCTTTGTGTAGCTTCTCTTGGTGGTGGGAATACGAGATTCTTTTTTTAATTATATATTCCTACCTCTTTCATAGATGATCTCATTATACTAACATAGCATTATGTACACTATGAAAGCAAAACAAATATGAAATATAATAAAAATCATGAAAATTCTGCACCAACAATTTCAAAGTTGTCATACCTTTTGTCTCCCTACAAGGTCAGATATCAATGTTTCTTGTCTTGTATTTTAAACTCCAAGGTAGCAGTTAATCAATATAAAGCATTCTTAAGAAGCACACACCCATGCCAGAGACCTCCTCCAAATTCGCACTGACTTCCATTTTAGTCATCGCCCACAAGCAGAGTAACACAAACAACGCAGGCATTCTTAATCAAAATAGGAAAATCGGTATAGTAATTTAAAATATACAGGAAACTTTCATATTTATTTTTCTCATCTGATGCTCACCACTCTGCAATGTAGGTCCTTGAAAGATAGAAGAGATAAGTGAAATTTAGAGAGGTGAAGTGATTTTCCCAGGATTATGATGCTTTTATTGGCAGCTCCTAGCCTCAAGCCTGGGTCTTCCAATTCTGATTCCACTGATTGCTACAGAGTCTTGGGACATTCCACAAAACCTATGGTTGGCAGAATTCTAAGATGACCCCTGTATTAATTGGGGTTCAACTAGAAAAACAAAACCAGTAAGATATCTATGTCTGTGTCTATATCTATATCATCTATCTATGTGTATGTATTTATTCATTTATTACAAGGAATTGGCTTATGTTACTGTGCATACTAGCTAAGCAGATCCAGAATTTGTAGGGAAGGTAGTCAGGAAGGGTAAACTGCAGGCAGCATGGAACCTAGGGGCACAAACTGAAGCTATTGTACACAGGTGAAATTTCTTCTCTCTGTCTGTCTGTGTCTGTGTTTGCCCTCTACCTGCCACTCCCCACCCCAACCCCACCAGCAAGCCTCAGCCCTATTTCAAGTCCTTTCAAATGATTAAATCAGTCTCATCCAGATTACCTAAAATAACTTCCCTTACTTAAAGTCAACTGATTAAAAGATTTAATCACATCTGTAAAATTTCTTCCCAGCAACACCTAGATTAGTGTTAGACTGAATAAGTGGGGAATGAAGCCTAGCAAAGTTGACACATCAAAAAAGCCATCACAGTCTACCCTTTGTCAGCTTGGCACCCACACATATCTCTCTAGATCATACTTAGTCTCCAAATAAAGATAAAGTCATATTTCCACCTCTCATGATACAACTATCCCACATAAATCTGAAAACATGCTAATCCTTTCCCCAGAAGAGGATACAAAGCCCTTGGGTGACAGTCACTGTTCTCCTTTGATATTCTATAACTTAAATACTGGGATCATAAAGTTATCTATCATGTTAAATGATTAGAGGATAAAAGAGAGAAGAAACTCAAAAATACTTGCGTAATATATACACAAACATATTCATGTCAAAATAAGGAGGGAATGCTCGTAATTTTTGCAGTCTTCATTTCTGCCCCTCAGCACATGATCAGAGATGGTATTTACAGCCTTGGTCTTCCACTGCCCATTTCATTTTCCTTTTGTCCTCAGCAAGCACCACAGCTGGTCATGGTTCTTTGCCCTGTATGTTGACCCAAACCTTCATTCCTGAAGAGTGTGGGCCATTAGCACTCCTGTCTGAATTGGGTTGTGTTCATTTTCAATTGACTTTAATCATAGGACATGGGAATAATAAGAGATGCCTAGAGGATTGCCTGTATGCTAGACATGCTCCTCATTACTCCCATTGTGTAGTAGCAAGACAGTTTCCCCTTGGCAGTCAGGCAGTCAGAACAAATCAATGCAGCCAGAACAGTAATTCCTGTTTTGCTTATTAATTTAGAGGTATGAGGAGCTCAAAATGGCCTGGTGGAAGTCTCAAATTCTAGTTCAATGAAATAGTTGTTATGTCCACTAGTGGAAGATTTCTTCCTTTGAACCTAAGACCTCTAGATCTGCAAGGCCTAACATCATGAGCATGGGAAGTAAAACTTTTGCTAGTGGAACATTAGGGGTAGTAGTGAGAGAAGCCGCTTCCGTTTGCACTCCTTGATTCATGTGCCTGTGAATCCTGATTATGGGAGAAATAGCACCATATATTAGATATTGTTTAGAGCAGATATTGCATTCTGGAGGACATTGCCTCAGCCCTGCAAGGCATTGCCACCCAGTTGGTGCCATAATTAAGTCTTCAGAAGACCCTTCTACCATTCTATCAAGTGGCTGCTTGAGGATGATGGGGAATATGATAAGACCAGTGAATTCCAGGAGCCTGGGCCCATTACTGAATTTCATTTGCTGTGAAATGAATTCATTGATAAGAAACAATGCTGTATGGAATACCTTGACAGTGTATAAGGCATTCTGAAAGTCAATGATGTCAGATGAGGTTACTGTGCTGGCAGGGGTGATTGATCCTGACTACTCAGAGGAAATTGGACTGCTATTATACAGTGAGGATAATGAGGAGCATGTCTGTACTACAGGGGATCCTCCAGGGTTTCTCTTAGTATTCTCATGTTCTGTGATTAAAGTCACTGGAGAACTAAAAAAGCTCAATTCAGTCAGGTCTGAATAGGCCACACCCTTCAGTAATAAAGGTTTGAGTCATGTCACCAGGCAAAGAACTGCCAACAGCTAGGTGCTTTGTGAGTTGGGAAGGCAAATTCATATCTAGAGCAAGTGTCTGTTCCATGCAAAGTAGTTCAAGGTAATCAACCAGCCATCAGGTAGCTGGCTGATCACCCTGTGAGTGGTGCCATATCAGGACTCAGCGTTGGTCTGTGTTGCTGGCAGATTGGGTACTCAGCAGTGGCTGAGGCCAGGTCAGCCTTGGTGAATGGAAGTAAATGTTGCTGAGCCTATGCACAATCTCCATCCCATTAACTGCCATAATCACCATGGCCACTTCATTAGAGAGCCCATTGGACATTGACAGGAATGGCTAGGCAAAGCGGCTGACTCATAATCCACTGAACAGGTCATCTTAGCCACTTGATTTTTTAAAATTCTCCTCTACTGAGGTCACCCTTTGGTGAACATTAACATGGAACATGAATATTCATGATTTTTACCCAAAGAGGTCTATTCACATAACTCTTCCCCCAGACCTCTGTTTATCAACTTTCCAATCATATCCTTTCAAGTTGATGACCATCCAGCCAAACCATTAGCCACAGCCCATGAATTGATATAGACTCATGCTATTAATATAGACTATTTCTCCTTGCAGACAAAATGATCAACCAGGTATACCACTCAAAGGAAGTTCTGCCCACTTGGAAAAGTTTTCTTTCGCCATTATTTTTCTTGGCTGTCCCAGAGAAGTACTATAGTTCCGCAGCTGTCCACTTTCAGGTGGTGCCTACATATCAAGAACTATCTATTAAACAGGGCCAAGTTTTGTTCCTCCTCAATCAACTGGTTGTAGGGAACTCATGCAGAAAGGAAAAAGTTTTCCTTGCTCTTCTTAGGGTCCCTGGCTAAGTCTGAAAATTAAACTAAGAAAGACATTAACAGGAGAAAAGCTTACAAATTTATTTAATATAAGTTTTACATGGCATGAGAGCATTCATAAGGAAGTGAAGACCTGAAGAAACAGTTAAACCTGAGTGTTTTTATGCTAGCTATATGAAAAGTGGATAGCCATATAGAAATATGATAGGTCAAAGGGTATGAGATAAGTGCACTAAACTGGGGGAAACTTAGCAAGGCTTCTTTGTTCAGATTCTTCTTGGTATCTGTTTGTCTTTGGAGATAAGGATGCTCCATTCCTCTGGGTATAGGGAGGGCAACTCTCACAAGAAGGTTTTATGAACTGTTTCTGAGGAGAAGGGTAGGAAGACGGTCAGAGCAACCTTCCTGCTTCTGCTGTTTTCTCAAACTCCTCCAGCTTAAAATGTTCAATATGCTGTATTTGGAGGTAGCATGTCCTGATCCCCATCATTCCCCATGATCCCCCTGACCTGAAAGAGAAGTTCTGCCTGTAGACACTTTTAGCTTACACCCATGGTTTCTTGCTTTCCTGTGATCACTCCTTCCTGACTACAGATTTTGGACTCGCTTAGTCTACCCCCACGAGTGTGTAAGCCAATTAGTTGTAATAGATAGATAGATAGATAGACAGACAGACACACAGATAGATAGATGGATAGATACTAAAACATAGACATATCTATATTTATCTACCTATCAATCATCTATCTGTATATCCTACTAGTTCTGCTCTCCTGATTGAACTCAAGATTTCCACCACCTGGTACACACATACCTTCTCTCAGTTATTCGGTTAACGCTAGTCTAGGTGCTGTTGTGAAAGAATTTTGCAGATATAATTAAGGTCGCAAATCAGTTGATTTTAAGAAGAGGAGATTATCATGGGTGAGTCTGACCTAATTAAGTGAGCCCTTATAAAGGACAGGACTTTTCCCAGCAAAAGAGATTTGAAGTGTAAGAAAGGTTTTGACAGGAGATCGTTCATTGTTGGCTTGAAGCTGGAGGGGGCCACATGGTAAGGACCTGAGTGAGTCTCTGGGAGCCAAGAGCAGTGCCAAGCTGACAGCCAACAAGAAAACAGGGACCTCAGTCATGCAGCCACAGGAAATAAATTCTACCAGCAACCTAAGGGAGCTGAGAAGTGAATATTGACCTCATGGAGCTTTCAGATGAGATCTCAGTGCAGCTGACACCTAGAATGTGAAACACTGAGCAGAGAACCCAACTGGACCATGCCTGGACTTCAGGCCTACAGAACTGTGAGCTAGTGAATGGATGTTGTTTTAAGCTGCCAAATGTGTGGTGATTTGTTCTGCAGCAATACAAAATGAGTACAGAGCCACTCAACCAAAATTTCACTTCTATGGGATTAATTTAGATCATTCCTACCTTAGACTTTTCAACCAGTCTTTGGATCTTTGATTTTCCTCCCAAAGTAGATGTTCTTAGCAGCATTAGACTGGAGTAGATTTGACCAGCAGGGTTATGACCCAAATTTCCCAGAAGCCCCTGGAGATCACTTGAGATTTAGAAAGGTAAAGCTATTTGTAGCAGCTCAGCTTTGCAGACCCCCACTGGCTTGGGAATCTGCCTGCCAGATCCTGGGTTAACCTAGGGTCTAGGATTAGGTTAGGAGTCACACATCCTAATAGTCACAGTGATGGCTAACCCGAAGGTGTCGATTCCTTGAACAGTAACTACTAGAACCTATGAGGAAAAATTTGTGGTCATATTTTCTCTTTAAAAACTTTCAAACTGAAAAACTATCTCAAATCTCATTTGGCATTAATTTAGTCAAAA
This sequence comes from Equus przewalskii, assembly GCF_037783145.1. Classification (NCBI taxonomy): domain Eukaryota; kingdom Metazoa; phylum Chordata; class Mammalia; order Perissodactyla; family Equidae; genus Equus; species Equus przewalskii. The sequence goes on along the minus strand of NC_091837.1, from coordinate 55,528,552 downwards.
TAAACTTACTAAGAGTTTTGGAGTTCATCTCATTTGCAATAATACGGCCATCATTTGTACTGTGACTACTTTAGAATGCACTTATGCTAAAGAACAGCTGTTAGCAGATTCCTTTCAGAGGAAACTGAGAATGTACCTGGACACACACAGAACCACTGATCTCCTGAAAGTACATAAAAGTGCAGCAGGAGCACGTCTGGGGTCCATAATGACCTATGAACTGCCCGTCGGCAATGGAGTGCTGTTGTAGGGAAAAAAAAAGCGCCAAAGTACACAAATATAGCCTTGTAGAGATATGTGCGAAGATAAATACAATGTCTGTCAGGTGACTACTAAAATTTTAGTCAGAAGTCTATTGTAGGCCCTACGGCTGAAGAAAAATTCAAGATTTTGGAAGTTTTTCACAGAACATAGTGGTGACCAGAGTTTGAGAAATAGGAGCTTTAAAACTTGGTATTACTATTGTTTCTAATGGCACAAAAAGGAACTTGAAAACTAACTTTTTCATGGGATTCTCTTGCAATAAAGCTGTAATAAATTCTGGATGTAGTTGATTGCAATAAGGAAAATTATGTAAAATAGTTAGAATTGTATTGAACCATGATACTTTTATAGTAATATTTGTAAACATTAGTGCTTTTGCCGTCCATGAGTGCAATTTCCAGGCCTGAAAACACTGAGACTAAGTCATTAAGGAGTATCAGGGACTAGAATGAATTGGAAAGATACTATCCTAAAGGCATTTAAATTAAATTTAAATATAAAAATAAAAGCAACTATAGCCTGTTCCATTTAGCCCACATATTGCCAAGTTTGCGATTCAGGAATTTGATAGAAGATAGTCGGACACGATAAAGAGCTATTTGCCTCATATTCTGCTTTTGGATTTTCTGAGGGCTCTTATTAATTTAGGGACAGATCAGTAAGTGTAGTTATTAACCAATAACTAGTAACTGATGAAGAATCGTTAAGTGGTTCTTAACGATTAGTAACCATTTATGAATTCATAGTGTCCAATCTCTATTGCAATGTGCTTCTCACTTACTGGACTCTCCTCCCTTCAGCCCCCAAGCCACCTTCTCCCATATTCCTGGGTTTCTTTACAGTGATCTAGACCAGCAGGGTCCCTCCTGGACAACATTCCCAGGACAGAGGCAGAACACTGTGCTGCAGACATTCTCTGACAGCTGGACTCTTCCTCCCTCTTCCTTCTCCTCACCTCATCTAGTAAAAGAGAGAAGGGATCCTCCAGTTCTTTCCTTCTAGAGGTTTACCCATGAAAGCCAGCCTCTTCATTTGAGTAGCAAAGAAGGGGGTGGGAGGGGAGCTGTCACAGAACGTCATTTGCTGCACTCATTTCTCTTCTTTGTCAGGCTCCCCTAAGAGTTCCAAGTCCATGGGCATTCTATTTTTTCCCTATGGAGACTACCAAATATTGTCTGTAATGATGTTGGCTCTCTTTTGTGACAAAGGGACTAACACTAAAATGCGAACTCAAACTTCTCATATTCTACCTGACATTTCTAATGACCTTTGATTACCATGGCCTGGGAAGAATTTGAGCCAGTGACATTAAGATGAAGAATTCAGCATTCTTTTAGCAAACTCTAAAATTTTAAGTTTATATATATATACGGAACCACACAATTTCTATAACTTAGCCCAGTAGTGTCCCTTGTGTGTAGTCCCAAAGCCTCTCAAATAGTAGCCTGTGCCAGATGTTTCTGAGGGAGTGAAACATATAATGTACCTAATTTTGCAAAACTACACAATAGGTAGACGTTTCTTTCTCACCCCAGCTGGTGATCAGTTTATGCCCTGAAGCTTGGAGATTTATAGCCCTTGTAATTTTATCCTAAACAGAGTAATTGCAGATGCTCTTCCATTGCTATTATTTTAATTAGTGATGAAGACTTTGCCAAGATGTTGAATTTCAAGGTAATGAATTTCATCTGGATAAGTTTTCTATTTTTTTAGGATTTTTACCTCAGCTTATTCTAAAAGTATTTAGAGAATGTCATGCCCCTGACATGTCACTAAGTCTCTTTCCAATAACATTAAAATACAAAAAAAGAAATAGACACATTGTTACTTCAAAGGTAAATGCTCTTTAACAAACCAAGGGTTATTGATTTTTAACAGATAATCTGCACAAAATATTTCAATGTGCACAAAAGTATAAAATAATTTGTTTAAAGTTTTAATGTTCAGGAAAGCTAAATTATAATTTAATTCTTTGTGGTTTCCTCTCAGCAGACTTCTAATCTTATTAACTGTGTGTTTTCTTTTGTTATTTGATATTCCATGGGGGAGTGAAAAGAAATGCTTAGGTAGAGCTGTGTTTTAAAGAATTTTCTTATAAAGAGAAGTCTCTCGTCAAAGACCATGATGTTATCTTGGTAAAAAAAATTTTTTTAAATACTCTTGGTTTTTATAAATAGGAATTGCAAGTGTTTGTCACAGTCAACTTAGATCCGTGGCATAGATTCATTTCATTTATAGATGCGTCCTTTAATCAGCATGGGTTTCCTTTGATGTTCGTGTTTTCCCTCTGTGGAAAATGCAGGAATTCCCCCATCATCTTGTGTTTGTGCTGGCCATAAGTACGCATGGTAGGGTATAGAGTAATCACCCAAACAAATGGAGCGATCGTAATAGGGAAGATGTTTGGAGCCCAACTGCTGATCTTGTTGCCCCAATTCATATGATGAACCCAACATTAAAGCTAACTGGCTATGAAAGCTAACAAAGTGAAACTTACAGTAGATAGCCGGTGTCACTCTGCTGTTGTGTACTCTTCTTCTGCTGAGTTCTTCACTTTATCTTTCAGGAAAACGTAATCTACCCCAGAATTCCATCACCAAGCTATCTAACAAATGAATAAGAAGTTATATAGCTGAAAAATAAAGAAAACTCAAAAAAGAAATTGTAACATTTTTTTCAGAGGAAATTTACCTTTTGAATGTAATTAATTTTGAGTGTGATTACCTTTAAATGTAATTAACAGGCTTAAATTGGACACGATCATCTAGCTTCTATTTTGAATTTTATTTCACTCATTCTTTCTTCTTAGGTAGCACAAGATTAAAAATAAGGAGAAAAAATTTATTATATGACATTATCTAACAAAGTGGGGCAGAGAATTTGATTAGCAGTCCATTTTCCCCATCCAGAAAACTGAAAAGAAACTGAGACTATGCTTGTACTGATCTGAGTGAGTTTAGGCCAGAGAATTCATTTTAGGAAGTCATGTTTAGACTAAAGCTATATAAAAATTGTCATTTTTTCTTATCAAAATATAAGAAGGATCAGGCTTATTATCCACCTTAATTTTTAATATGTAGTATGTGCAATGAATTTATGAAAGCAGAATAAATACTTTGATGTGTTTAATACAACTGTTTGGTAAAGACTCATTGCTTTGAAACTCTCATTTGTCAGTTTTGGTGATTTGGATAACTTTGGGGAAGAAAATCAACAGGCGAACTCTGCTTTAATGCTCAGGAAAAATGAAAGTACTAGGCAAGAAGATTCAAGTCACATTATCTCATTATTGTTTTACTAAATAGAACTACAATGAACTATATAATAATAATTGACCATTTGAACTTTATATTAATAATCCTTTATAGTTTACCATGTATTTTCACTTCTACTTAGTTATTTTATCTTTATAACCATCATGTTAGGCAGATGGAGCAGATTTCATTATTTTCATGAATGGAGGATAATAGCAATACACTGCTAGTACACAACAGATCTTCAGATTTGTTATTCTCATTATATATTATTGCTGTCCTTATATTAATTGTGTTTAAATAAATGGTTATTTCTTAGAATCCATGGAGGTAAATAAAATGTGAAAAGGTAGTTAGTAACATGCAAAATTGGGAAGGGGAATGTTTGACCTACCCCAAATCAAAACAAACAATTTCCAGCCTTAAAAAATTTCAGTAAATATAATTTATCACATTAACAGTAAAAGGAAGAAAAGGATCAAATAATAATCTCAATAGATATAGAAATTACTTTTTGTGAAATTCAAAAATCGTTCATGATAACAGCAAACTACAAATAGAAAATAACTTGTTTAACATGGTAAAAGATGCCTTCAGGAAGTGCAATTATTTGAAAATATTATTTGTACACAGAAAGTCCAAAGAATTCTACAGATAAACTTCTAGAATTAGTCCGTGAATTTGGGGGAGTCAGTGGAAATAAAATAAAGAAAAACTCATTGCATTTCTATACACTAGCCACAAGTAACTACAAAATAAATTCTTAAAATGGGTGCTATTTATAACTGAATAACTAAATATCAAACACCTAGATAAATATCTAACAAAAGATGTACAAGTATTCAGAAAACTACAAAACATTTCTGCAAAAAATCAAAGAAGTTATAAGTAAATAGAATGATCTACTAAGTTTATGAATTTGAAATTCAATATTTTAAAGAATATGAATTCTCCCTAAGTTGGCTTATACATGTAATGGAATCAAAATTAAAAACTTAAGCAAAAATTTTGGAAATTTAAAGTTTAAGGAAATGCAAAGGGTCAAGTATAGTGAAGACAGACTTGAAAAGGGACAAAGTTGGGGACTTATACTGCCAGGTATCCAGATTTATGATAAGGCCATGATATAAAAGTGTGCTATTGGTGCAAAGATAGAGGAGAAAACAATGAGACAAAATAGAGTTTCCAGAGAAAGACCCAGAATATAAACATAGCCTCCCGATTTATAAGAAGATGTCACCAAAATAGTGTAAAAGAATGTATTGGAAAATAATTGGTGCTGAATCAATAAATGATGCATGATTGATTGGATATCTATACTGAAAAATAGAACCTTGACCTTATATTTCACAGTATATACAAAAATCAATTCCACCTATATTACAGACGTAAATGTGAAAGTTATATAAAATTTTTAGAGAAAAATATATGAGAACATCTGATTTATTCTGGGATGCCAGAGATGTTTTAAATAGGACACAAGTATTAACCTTGAAAGAAAACGTTCATAAACTGTACTCTTTTAAAATTAAGAACTTCCGTTCATCAAAAGACATCATTAAAGAATGAAAAGACAAGCCATAGCTTAGAAAAAAAATACTTAGGACATATATCCAGCAAAGTACACTCATCCGTAATAAATGAGGAACCTCTAACAAAACAATAAAGATAGGCATCCTATTTAAGAAAAGTTGGCAAAAGACTTGAAAATCACTTCACAAAAGGGGCTATACAAATGGGCTATAGACATTTGAAAAGGCACCCAATATAATAATCATAGAAATGCAAATTAAAACTGCTGTGACTTGTCTCGACACACTTATGTAAATGGAGAAAATTTTGAAGTATAGATATGAATGCAGAACAACGGGGACTCTCAGATATCTCAGGCAGGCAGGTAAATTGGTACAGCCCTTTGTAAAATGTTGACACTATCAGCTAGAGTTGAACATATACACATACGATTCCACTTCTGTGTGTCAGGAATTTGTGCACGTGTGCACCAAAATATATTAGTATTTTGTACAAAATGTAAATAACAGCTTTATTCATAATAGCTTCCCAACAAACATTCATCAACAGCAGGATAAATTGTAGTTTGTTCGTAGAATGGAATAATATATAATAACATAAAGAATGAAGTGTTGCCACACAAAAAGTATGGGTGAATCTAACACAATCAATATTGACCAAAAGATGCCAAACTCAATATATACTGTGGGATTACAATTATATGAAGGTTGAAAACAAGCAAGACTTGTGTGTTGGGAGTGTGGTTCATTACTGACTGGGAATGGACATGAGGGAATTTTCTAAGGTGATAGGATTTTTATATATTCTCATCTAAGTGGTGGTTATATAGGTATATTCACTTACAAAAATTTACCAATTCTTGGGGCTGGCCCCGTGGCCGAGTGGTTAAGTTCACACACTCTGCTACAGGCAGCCCAGTGTTTTGTTGGTTCGAATCCTGGGCGCGGACATGGCACTGCTCATCAAACCATGCTGAGGCAGCGTCCCACATGCCACAACTAGAAGGACCCACAACAAAGAATATACAACTATGTACCAGGAGGCTTTGGGGAGAAAAAGGAAAAAATAAAATCTTAAAAAAAAAATTTACCAATTCTTATATGTATGTATGTTGTACCTCAATAAACAAGTTTAAAACAAACCGATAGATTTAATATAGACTTTAATGAAAAGAAAACGTTTGCCACAACCTTTTCATAAAAGATATATACCAGTTGCGAAAACTTTACATTTTTCTTTTATAAAATAGAATTAATATGAGTATTGAATATGTATTCTGGATTTATAAGAGTACAATAAACGGGCCGGCCTGGTATCCCAGTGGTTAAGTTCGTACGTTCCACTTTGGCCGCCCAGGGTTTGCCGGTTCAGATCCTGGGTGCGGACATGGCACCACTTGGCAAGCCATGCTGTGGTAGGTGTCCCACATACAAAGTAGAGGAAGATGAGCACGGATGTTAGCTCAGGGCCAGTCTTCCTCAGAAAAGAGACGAGGATTGGTGGCGGATGTTAGTTCAGGGCTAATCTTCCTAAAAAAAAAAATGATTTACAATAAAATTTATTTATTTAAACAGATTTTGCCATTCAGATATTTTAGCAGTTTTGCCAAGTTTATTCTCCTTGTGTTATGTATGATGTATATAGCTATAAAGCTATACTATTATCTCAGAAATTCAGCAATTTGTTTATAAATATATTTTGAAAGTTTAAAAAATTATTCACCCAACAATTTCTTCACCTGTCAAAAGTTATAATGTGGGTGTTGGATCAGTCACCATACTTGAATCGTACTTGTAGTGACTACTTCTGACATGGAAAGAGGGGTTATGCTGGAGCCGACTGCCACAGTAATGAACAAGCACATTACTGAGCACGACCACACCAACACACCAACAGCTCAGAAATAAACATGCAGAAATAGACCCAAAACAGCTTCAAGAAGGAAAAACAAGACCTTGATAACAGGCAGGGATGTCTTGTTTATTTGCTATATTTTGTTTTTCTGGTTGGCTTTTTTAATTATAAGTTGAATTCTTACTAATTCAAACAATTTTTCAAAATATACACTTTTTTTCAAAACATTTGCATGGTCAGCTAATCAGCAGACAAGTTAATCATTTAAAAGTTATCAACTAGAGAGATTTTTGTACTTAGAATAGGAAATTCATAATATACTTAAGTTTATATTTAATCATGATGGAGAAACATGGGACTATCAAAATTTTCTTACTAATTTAATAATAGACCTTAAAATATAATCAATAAATTGTCAAGTGAACGAAAAACTTCTTTCAAAGTAGAGATGATAGTTCAATCTATCTGTTACATTAACATAAGCAAAAATTTAGTGAGGAGCTCATGGCATAGTCAATGTCATGTTAGAATTGGTTTTTCAGTGGTTATTGACGTGCACCAGTTACTTCACATTCTGATAGAAAATAAATGTTTTATGCAAAATAAGTGAATTATTGAATAGTTTTAAAATTCAATTATTAATGAACTTGTAAAGAAGCAGCAATGCTTGAATTTTCACCATTAATGTGTTAGTTTTATGTAACATATTATTAATTTTTATAAATCTGTACCCAGCACAATACCTGGATCCCCATCTTAGTTTTATATTACTGCCATAATAAATTACCACAAACTTAGAGGCTTAACACTAAGTTATTCTCTTAGAGCTCTCTATGTCAGAAGTCTTATGTGAGCCTCGCCGGCTTAAAATCCAGTTGTTGGCAGCACTGCATTCTCTCCTGGAGACTTGATGGAAGCACCTGGTTCCTTGCTCATTCAGATCGGCAGAATCTAGCTCCTTCCAGTTGTGGGAACTAGGTCCCTGTTTTTCCCTGGCTGTGAGCTGAGCGCCATTTCCACCTTCTAGAGGCCACCTGCATTCCCTGGCTTGTAGCCTCCTTCCATCTTCAAAGGAGGAAAAGGAGATGGGTCTCAAGTCTCTCTCATGCTTCAGTTTTCTCCCGCTGCTTCCTTCACCCCTCTCTGAACTTCAACCAGGAACGAGTCTTCACTTTTTGATAATTTGTGGGATTAGATAGTCCCACCTAGATAATCCAGAATAATCTCTTCATCTCAAACTTAGTCCTTAGTCACATCTGCAAAGTCCCCTTTGCCATGAAGAGTAGCATATTCGTAGGTTCCTGAGGTTAGAGCTCTAATATTTATCCATGAGAACCCCAGAGACACACCTCTAAAGGGCTAACTTGATCACAGATGCCTGGAAGAGTGGATGGCCCGCCTGGACTTCCAATACCTTCTGAGTATACATTTTATTCAAAATCAAGGTCATCAATTTCTCCATTTGGATGGGTCCAAATTTTAACATCTAACTGCACGTGAACAGGTTTCCACATGAGGGCTGTCCTCAGGGCAATCATTACTCTGAGATCAAAGAAAGGTAAAAACCAGTGACACTGAAGATTTCTAGAGTGGATGTAACGTTTGATTCCAGGAGGCTTGCTCTTCCTTCCTTTTTTTCCTTTCTTTTTTTTGGAAAAGTTGAAAGAAAGATACTTTCATGAGGAGGGAAAATTGGTCTGACATTGGCAAGGATGTAGGGGTAGGGAATAGCACTTGCTGTGACCTGATACAAAGAAAGGATGAATTCTATGACTGAATAGCTTTGCCTATCTCATCTGAAGACAGAATGATGTATAAAGTGTTGTTCCAATTTAAAACATATATCACTTCTCCATATTTAAGTCATTGAAACATGAAGGAAATTTATGATTGTTCAAAAATCTTTGGGATAAGCTTATTTGAATGCTGCGTTTGTATTCTTATTTACTACTTTTAGTTTTCTTGAAGTGTTCGTATCCATCTGCAACCATGAAGATCCTCTGTAATTTTTAAAACTCAACTATAGTTATTTCATGTGAAACTGTCTTACTATTTTTTCTAGTTTTAATCTCCTGAATTGTGATAACACAGCTTAGCAAAGTTTATAAAGGCGGCAAAGCAGGTAGTTTAGATTTCTTTTAGTCTTCCAAGGAAAACCCACAAGCAAACTGGAATGCAACACAGAGAGATTATACAGTAAAATGCTTTTGCAAACTAGTATTTAAAGAACTGGAAACCTTATTATTTTTCTCAGTCAAAATGTAAATAGATAAATTCCTATGTTTTTATGTTGTAAAATGAATTGTGAAATGTTTTTCTACAGAATAAAAAAACACATAAAATGCCAGCCATGTATAATACTCTGAAAAGTCCAGTCTTTCAAGAACACTTGGCAGAAGCAGATACTTTGATGAAAATACGAGTCATTAATGTTCCATCCACCCATTTCCTCTGTGCAGTTCTCTCTGTCTGTGTTGAACAAGGCGCGAGTTTTATTGCCGTTTCACTCAGCCATTCGTTCGTTCAATAATCTTTACTGAGAGACTACCATGTATGCAACAGCACTGGGCAAAAACCTAATAAGGCACAAGAACTTCACAGAAATGGGTAGATTAATACAAAGATATTAATAAAATATTAATCCTAATACAACATGGGGATTACAGCGACAGAGATATACATAGGGCAGCATTATAGGACTGATGGTGACTTACCCAGTGCCAGTTTTCCAAGACAAGTTGAAAATGCTAATCTTCACACATTTCACCACATACCGATACATATACATAGTATTTACTATCAGTGAATTAGGAATAACTTCCCAATAAGCAATCCTTGTTATAAATGCCAGGTTTATTTCTTTCATGTCCTCCATTCCTCCTAAGGAGATTTCAGCTTGTTCTACCTTTTTTCACTCTCTGGCTTTCTTCATACCTGTCAGTAGATTAAAATATAAAACTATTTATGTGTATCTATAAGAACACAATTTTATTTGTCATATACTTTACCTATTTATGCAAATTTATTACTTTGTCACTATTATACCTCCCTGCTAGGCTGACATGGCATACTGATAAAGAAACATAAAATATCTCTAATCAAGCTTTCCAGATAAACCAAAAATTTTCCGTTTCATTCATTTTTTTCCTACAACTATCCAAATGGATATCTAGTCAAGATCCAAAAGAAGGCAGCCATAAAATGAATTGCACGATAGACATCTCACCCTCCGCCTTCCGTTGCATTAGATTTTCACGAAGTGTCTCATTTTGTGGCAAAAAGATAAGTGGGTCACTCAATATTTCCCAAATGTTTTTCATTCTTTGAGACACTTCTGTTTTCATACCATAATGTAAAAAGAAAGAAGTGACTTGGAAAGAATACTGGAGTTGAGGAAATGATGGCAAGGGAAGACGGTATCTTCAAGAGGGAAGTGTGATCACAAGAGGACCTTAGACAGAAGAACAAATTCATGCTTGACAAAGATGACAAGGAATAAGCAAAAGGAAGAAAACAGGAAACAGAAAAAAAGAAATAAGTTGAAGAAAAGCAAAGATGAGAAGAGAAGAAAGAAGGCATTGAGGGAAACAACCATGACTTTGGTAAATAGTTATGATGACAGATTTCTTTATGCCTTCATTTGTTCTAGCCATGAATAATTGATATGCAGAGTAAATCTCAGGGTTGTGGCCCTCGGGGACCTATTGTTGCAGAGGTGTATTTCCAGAGTTGTTTGCTGTTTGGTTTATCTTACAATTTTGTCATTAAAGCCCTGGAAAAACCTCTAAGATCTAGGAACCCATCCACTTAATCATTTTCAGAGACAACAGTGTTTTGTTGACTATATAGAACTTACATATCCTCAAAGTATAAACTCTTTTTTTATTTGTCTCCCTACTTTAATTCCTAATTCTTGTTTCTCTCAAACTCCCTTTGGTACTTTTCCTCATGCGCTGAATTATGTAATCTTTATCATTCTGTTTCTGTCTTCTCCACTCAACACCATATTTTAAGGATCACTCTGTACTGCTATAATGTATATCCAGTGCATTTCTTCTAATCTCTTCACAGTCTTTCATGGTAGGTGACCACCACATTCTACTTAGCTGTTCTATAAATGAATGGGCATCTATGTCACCTGCAAAATTAAACTTCAACTTGGCAACATAAATTTATTCCTAGACCCCCAAAACATAAGTTGCAGGAGTAGAAAAATGAACAGACCTCTGGCTTCCTATAATGTAGCACCTACATAAACCACATTTAATGTAAAAATTGAAGTGTGGGGTAGATAAATTTGGGCATTATTTATGGTATCTTAACAGTTCTGACAACTCTTTGCAAAGTTATTGTGTCCATTTTGAGAGCACTTAAAAAGCTCATGAGCATCTCATTATTTTTTTAAGGACTTAGAAACGTTTTTGAATTATTAATAGGCAATGTCTCCTTAGTACGTGCCTCTGCTGAAAAACTAAAGGAAATGCTTTTCAGCAGTCTTTCTCCATGTGTAGGCAGAAGTACGACCAAAATCGATCTTGAATGAGAGATCTAAACTGGAACTTTGTTTTGCATGATGCTAATGTATTAATTAAGGGTCTGGAGCAGGGGTTGGCAAACTTTTTGGGAAAAGGGAAAGATAGTAAATATTTTAAGCTTCGCAGTCTACTCAATCTCTCTCGCAATTACTTTACCACTGCAGAGCAAAAGCAGCCATAGACAACATGTAAATGAATGCGGTGAAGGTGCTTCAATATTTACTTATGAAAACAGGCAGTGGGCTGGATTTGACTGGAGAGCCATAGTTTGATGATTCTTGCTCCAGAATATGATATTTTTCATACTGGGAGTAAGTTATTTTGGGGAGTAAATGCATCTCAAGATAAGTATCTATAGAAAATTACCTTAGGTGTTTTAAATCCTATTTCTGCTCGAGACACATTGCAAGGTTTAGACAGTGCCCCAACGTGAACTACAACATCAGGTTATTAGAGAGGCTTATGATCTTTTATTTCTCAGTAAAGGGGATATCTAAGTGAGAGAAGCAAAAGAGAAAAAGCGTTAGTAATAATTCTATCAATAAGGATATTTTATTAGACTGTAAATGAATTATTTACTGTACCTCTGTAATTCTACAGAGTATTCAGAAACCAGAGCATTTTCCCATATCAATATGGAATCTACACAGCCCTGTAATTCGCATTCAGATTAGGAAGTGACGTAGTCCCAGAAAAGGTGTTAGGCTGAAATCAGGCTGTATCCTAGCCTTAATACTGCTCTCTTCCTGTGCAACCTTGGACGACAAATTGACTTTCCTGGCCTCCACTTCCTCTGTGTCAATGTAAGAATTTTTTTTTTTATTTCTATTCCTTTAGGACTTGCACGAAATTGTTAATACTATCTCTGGGGTATAAAAGTGGCTGTGGTTGTGATGAGGGGCTTTAATTTTCTACTTCATGTACCTCTCTATTATTTGTGTGTAATATAATCAGCGTGCATTATTTTATAACAAATGAAGTTCTTAAAGAAATCTTTAAATTCTTATATAACATGGATGTGACAATGAAATTGGCATTAAACATAAAAAAAATTTTCAAAATTAAACATTTTCTACAAATATAAGGTGAGTTCAGGTTACCTGACTACCTCAATAGGAAGTTATGAAATACGTTTTTTTAATTTTTCAATGAGTTTACTTAATTTATGCCATAATATATGTCCTGGAACCTCTTAGATTAGTGCTTCTCTCATTTGTAATAAAGTTTCTAGGTACTGTTCTTACAGTTTCTGCATTTATGTAGTACATTATTACTTTATGATAAAGTTAGTTGATAATTCCTTAACTCTTTTTGCTGATGACCTTTTAAAGCTGCATAATTAGAATAAGTTGTGGTGATTGTATTGGAATCTCTATCCCATGGGCCAACAAGGCAGCACATTAATTCTCTGCATCACCCACTCCATGTGCAGTGCCATCAGCACAAAGATATTATTCTTTGTAATTACATAAAGAAAGGGTCTATTTAGTGTTAACTGACCTTTCTGTGACTGATCAGCCTTTTCCACCAGTGAAGTAGAAATGTATATCATTAAAATGTGAGTAAATAAGAAACCTTTCTAAATCTTAAACTATTCAAATCAGGGGGTGCACATGAAAAGGAAATTGTTCAGTCTTTCACATGAAACAGTGAAAAGAGTAGCAGACTTTAAAAATTTTTTTAAAATATTGACAAATTGAAATATAATTAAATTATAGTAATGCATAGGAATATTTAACAAGGAAATAATGTTCAACTATGTTTCTGTTTAACAATCTTAATATTAGAGGACACATTATTAAACTCAAATATATATCCAGGATTAAAAATTTTGTTTATTTAATAAGTAATAAATAAATTCAGGGGAATTATTATTACTGTGACTATCACAGAGGGCATACATGTAACCATGTAAGGAACGTATTTTAACATAGAAAAATTCATTGGAGATATAGACTATGTGACACTGATTTTTTACTCTCGTTTTCTTGTTACATAATTTGTTTCTCTAATCAGTAATACCAGATACTTTGAGGAGACATATAATTACATTGAAGAAAACTGGATCAAATAGAAATGTAATGGCTAATACAAGTGGTATTTGTATAGCATTTCCTAAAGCCATTGAGTAGTTGCAGAAGAAATGCTACAGTCAACGTGGAGATAAATGTGCCTTTTTTTTTGAATATACACTAACATTAATCATGCGCTTTTTAATATTTAACAAGCATCTGTGTTTCTAGGCCAGATTTTCCCTGCCAATTACACATATAGGGCCTTGAATATGAAATATTTTCAGAATCTGTTAAAAAAAAAGGTGGCTCTTCCTTGAGACTTTGCTTATTACTTTCACTGGAACTGAGCTCTCGTGGAACTACTATCATTATTTGGAAATGCCTTTTATCCTTCTTCATGTATAATGTATTCTGATGTAGTTAGCTTTGTGAATGCCTCAATTCCCTTATCTGATTGCAAGCTCCTTCGGCCCTGAAATTGTGTATTTTTTCATGCTGGTATCAATAAGTCCTGGTCAAATCTGTACAATGAACAGAGTCTAAAAATAACAAAGAACAGGCAGGGTTAATACAAAGTATTAATAAATTCCCAATGGATCTCTTCTGAGTTCCGAGAGGCACCATCATAGCATCCATTAGTAAACCTTATGAGTGAATCAAAGGGAGCTAAATTTGTTACCTCGCCAGGGAACTAAGACAAGGAGTCCTGTATGGAGTCATATGTGAGTGCTAGGATGGGATAGCAAAAAAAGCACTCCCTTGGACTCTAGCAGGGACAAGTGCTATTTGACCTCTCACCGTGTCCCCACAGTGCTTTTGTATACAAGTTGCTCCATAAGTACTTTTTAAGAAATTAGTGAATAGAGAGCATTTCGTCAAACATGATAATATGTAGAGTGTGAGGCATGTAACAACCTTAATGCAGAGGACTGATTTGTTCATTTAAAAATCAAGAATATTCAAGACTAATTATCGGAGAACTTGTGTTGGACAAGAGATTGGTTTCCATGGCAGCACAGACAAGAAAGTGGGTCCTGGGAGAGTTAAAAGAGTTTTTCGCTCCTTTGAGGCTTCAGGGTATCGACATGTATCATTCTCACAGACTTCCTCCTTAGAAACACTGGGGAGAAGTCTCGTTTTCTGTAGTAATTGTTGTATAGATTTTAAGGGAGCAGCAATACAATCATGCCTCTCTGCACACAGTAGGTGATGGAACTAACAAAGTAAACATTTTTTCCCTGTCCGTTATATTGTTAGAGAATTGGCATGGTATTTTAAGCATTTGTGTTCACCACTCTAATTCCCATGAGTCAAAGGGAATGCTTTTGAAGCGACAGTGTTCTCAAAGAGACTTGGAGCCTCCATGTCTTGTTTATGCTAACGTCCATCCCCTGCACATTCTCTGAGTCAGTCTCAGGTCTGATGCCCGCTTCAGTGACATCAAAGCATCGCTGCATGCAAAACTATCAATCCGCTGCCCTAAACTGGCAGATGCGCCAAAGGCTTGTGTGGGGACTGCAGGGATTTGTTGGTATGATATCAATGGTGTAATGCATGAGCATAGGTACAGGATCACATGCTACTGGAACATTGGTGCTTGAAACGGAGCATTACTTATGATGCTATGCATCAACTGGATACTAAATATGTGGGTACATTTAAGTGTCACATAGTAATATTTTAAAGTCAAGAGATAAAGAAGACTTAACATGATCTATGAAAGTCTAATTCACAAGTCATAAGTAACAATAATCTAATAGTCCTAAAGGGGCCAAGAAAACATTCCTCTTGACTGACTCACCGGGCTTTGCTCAAATATATACAGCCTTGATCCCTGCCAAATAAACAGGCTGTTCTAAGATTCAGGTCCCTGATTATTTCTTCTGTGAAGCCTTTTCTGACCTTGCTTGCCCCACCTAGTAGAATCAATTCCACCTGGTAGAATTGATTCAGGTACTTTAAGAAATACCTCGAATGGAATTGTTTACACTTCTGCCTCCTCCCATCTAGCCTGTAATCCCTGGAGAAAAAGAGTCACATCTTATCCTCCTTTTTAATCCTTGGGACAGCCAGAGAGCTGGACTCCTAGAGTAAGCTTATTAAGGGTTTGCTAAACAAATGACTGAATGAACAAATAAATAAAGGAACGAAAAACTAGACATGAGGAGGTTCTGGAGTAAAATTGATCAATAAATACTAGTAAGACAACTTTTGTTTTCTGGTAGTTCTGGCAGGAAGTCAATTCTTTGCAACCAGGGGACTCAAGTGAGTGTGGCGCAGTGTGTGTAAGAACACAGACATAGCAGTAACAGCCAGCAGAGCCCTGGTGGGACTCAAGACAGCAAGGCGCTATCTGCAGTAAACTATTAATAACCAGGAGTCAGATGACAAACAGATCATCAGAAAATATCATCTGAGACAGTCACACATAATCACATCAGGATAGGACACTTGGAATTAGAACTGGGTCGAAAAATGACAACTCTCTTACAATACATAATTGAAAGAAAGACCTAGCCCTCTGCCTGGTGAA
The DNA here is from genome assembly GCF_037783145.1 of Equus przewalskii. Classification (NCBI taxonomy): domain Eukaryota; kingdom Metazoa; phylum Chordata; class Mammalia; order Perissodactyla; family Equidae; genus Equus; species Equus przewalskii. The sequence continues at coordinate 55,512,564 of NC_091837.1, read as the reverse complement.
TTTGATCCAAACGCCTGTGTTAAGAGTAACTTAGGGTATAAATGAAACATTTCTATAAATATAGTCAGAGACACTAGGACTATTTTAATAAGATTAAACTATTTGTAAACAGCTATGTGGGTTTTCTACACATACATGTACAGTGCAAATATTTTCATTGTAACCATCTCTCTAGAATGCTTGGATCTGGTTTTTTTTTTTGTATTCTCCTTTGCTAGTCCATCTTAAATTTTTTAAAAAAACCAACAGTTCAAATGAATTTAGACTTTCATCAGGGTAAGTGCGTCTCACTAGGTTTCCATGGATCTCAATGGGTGGCATTATTCCGCTGCATTCTACCACAGCCGAGTTGTGCAGGCCTCAGCTGTAAAGGTCTATGCACTTGGGCACTTGTTCTTGCCAGTGAATGCATCAGGCCTAATCAAATCCTGGAATTTGGAATCACATAGACCAAAAAACACGAGACTGGTTATATGTAAACAGCATGCCCATATTGACTTACAATGAAAAGCAGCTTGCAAGGGGACCAGGTTCTAACTCCCTTCAGCTGCCCATTTTCTTGATGTCAACAAGCTGTCTTAGCCAGATTATAAAAAGACAGTTGCGTGATGGAAATAGGCTCAGACCAAGGTAATTCTGTTATTTGATTTGATTGTTTAATGTCAATAGGTTTTATAAAGACAGCATTGCATAGTGTTAAAGAGTGCTGGCTCACGTTAATGAAGGAAGTATATTGGACTGTGAAGAGTATGGGATCTGGAGCCAGTCTGCCTAGGAGCAAAGCCCAGGTCCTTCACTTAATACTGGAGGATATGTCATATGTAGGTGTGTCCTCCACTTGGTATACCTTGCACAAGATACCTCGTGTTTCAGTTACTATGATCACTTAACAAATACCCTAAAACTTCATGACTCATGAGTCTGTGTGTCAGAAATTTGGACAAGACACAGCAGAGCCAGCTTGTCTCTTGTTTCACACCTTCTGGACTGTCCGTCAGCTGGATGACTTGGAGAGTGGGGACTGGAATCGTCTTCAGATGACTCATTCACTCACAGCTGATGCTGACTGCTGTCTGAGAGCAGAGCTAGTGTTGTTTGCCAGAGCACCTACGCATAATCTCTCCATGTGCCTGGATTCCTCACACCCTGGTTCCCAGGGTGAATGTCTCCAAACAGAGGGCCAGGCAGGAGTTATATGCTTTTTAAATAAACTTTTTTAATGAACTAGTTTTTTTTAAACTAGCTTTTTTTAAATAAAAATCTGGCCTGGGAAATCATGTAGTGTCATTTCCACCATGCTTGAGCTGGAGAAGCCGCAAATCTACCCAGGTTCGAGGGAAGGAGAAATAGACTATGCTTTTGATAAGGAGTGACAGGGTTCTGGAAGAACATGTGGGAATGAAAATATTTCTGTGGCTATTTTTAGAAAATACAATTTGCCTCACCTGACTTTTCTTTACCTTATCTTCTCTATCTGTAAACTGAGGATAATAATATAGCAACTGAGACACTTGTGCTGTCTCAGTTCTTTTCATTATATGTGGAATTCATAATTTAACGTTCAAGTTCAGCCTTATTTCTAAGTTCTTGTCTACATATCACAAGGTGAAACATAAATTGTTGATATATGCTCTATAGGTTTGTCCAAAAAGAACCCACTTCTCTTTTTATAATTCCCTATTCTCCACTTCCCCAGTGGGAGAGGTAAAAGAGAAAGGGAAGAGCGAGAAAAATAAACTGAAAAAGGAGAAAATGTAGAAAAAGTCCAAGATGAAATCCATGGCTTAAAGAATAAGAAAGGTCAAGTGGAAAAATAATTGGATCTCATGAGGTAAAACCTGCCTTTATTTTTCAGCATTTTTGGTGACAGAGGAGGAAGCCAGGTCTTTCTTTAGCAACTGTTTCTCAATACTTTCGGGATCATGGACTAATTAGATAACCCAAGGCAAATGCTGTGTACAGTTTCAAGGAGTTCACATACCTTGTGAAAGTCAGTGATGTACCCAGAGAAAGAACTCTTGCTAAGTCTGGACAACATGGTATGTCCTTGGACTAATGTTCAGTGCAAAAACATATTGTGTGAATTGTCTTTACATACTTCCTTAAAATCGTCACCTCTCAGGTAGTGTAATATCAAATAACATCAATTGAATGTGCTTTATAACAAGTGCTTAGATTATCAATAGACGGTTTCGTAGAAGTGGACAAATAAAATGTGTGGCTCTAAAGTGCTAGGTATATGCATTTCCTAACCGATAGTCTGTGTAATCAGTCATTCATTTACTAAAAACCTGTGCACCCACTTATGTCAGCTCTTAGGGGTGAACAAAACAATGGCCTCGGCCCTCATGGAACGTATAATCTAACTTTTGTTCAGCCCTTTATAAACGTGATTTTCATTTTCTAAAAAAATATTGGGATAAGAAGCTGTAATATCCCCCAAACATCAAAGGTTAACAAATAATTTGAGATAATAGAGAAAAAAATCGTCATCAAGCTAAGTATTTTCCTTTCTAAATTCTAGACAACATGGACACTATTAACAGGCATTCATATTCACAACATATTCTCTTTATCAGGCCTTATTCCCAAAGTTTCATTATCTTAATAATCATTAATAATAGGAATTGAATAAATACCAGGAAATCTGGCTTTAAGAGAGTGTTATATTTACTTGGAGCTTTGGGGTGAATTTAATACATATGGGAAAAAAACCCAAAAGTTCAGAATTCTACACTCTAATCATATATTTCTGTGATTTTTAATATAAATCTTTCCCACAAGATGACAAATTCTTGAGCTTCACCATTATGTATCAGAGCTTGGCATATAGTAGATACTAAATAAAAGTTTTGACTAAGTAACTGAATGAAAATGAACAAATGAATGGGTGAATGAAATAATATTGTAAACAACTCAGAATGCAGTTATTATAACCTACAGAGATTGCAATCAAACTTCTCTTTAACGGTTTTAGAAAAATATTTTTTTCAAGTTCATATTTAGCCAAGAGCTTGAGTGGAAAGATTCTACTGATAAGATCAGCTGGATTTGAATTTAAAAGCATGTGAAAGTCATCTTAGCTCTCTTATTAGTTTCTTCTCACCCTTTTATTGTATTACCAACCCCAACTTTTGTGCCCTTTATTAAATATCTTCTGCTGCTATCCTTTTATAAGCTGTTCAGTTCCAGCAGTGGTAGCATTATTTCCCCTGGACATATTTCCACCAATAATCGTCATTCCCTCTTTGTTTCATCTGCATGGTATAATCCTGTTGGTTCAAGGTAAACCAGCCAGAGTTGTGAGGTGGAACCACAGTTAAACATAAAAAACATTTTCAGTGTCAGGAGAATACCATTATTTAAAATTTTTAAAACTTAAACTTCACTGCACGTCTGAAGGTCATTGACTTTCAGGAATAGGTAGTAAATTGACAAATCCTTCTATACATTCATTACTGAGACATGATAATGTAAAATATCATTACTGATGTCACAATGTTTTGAAGATTCATTGCCATAACTACACAATTCAATTTCTTAGTATCTACACTAATTATGTTATATAAAACGGTGAGAACTGGTGTCATACAGAAATTGATAGTATTTGTATTTGGAAATAAAACTGCGTATTACATGGTGAGCAAAGCATAAAGTACCAAATATATCCCCAATTAAGTTTCATTAAATAAATTTAATACAAATCCCACATTTGTAGCACTCCTCTCAAATTTAATGTCTACAGTAGCCATCTAGGGTTTGAAAGAACTGTAATTGAGAAGTTGAATCTCTCAGGCATCAGAGTTGAGCTTTTGTTAAATCAAACAAACAGAGAACATCAAAATGATTCTTCCTCCTGCCTCCAGTAGAACATTTATCAAAGTTTCAAGTTAATCACTTGAAGACTTGATTTTAATATTAGTGTTAAGACATCAAAAAGAATTGTAACCATGTTTTCAAAAGTATCTCCACCAAGAAAAAATATTTATAGAGACTTTGTTATCCTACCAAAAGATAATTCTATACGATTTTCAGCAAATTTACTATATGAAGCTTCTAAAATTTTGAGCTATTGTGCCAGAATTAGGACAAGGACATTTAAAATGGTTCCTCAGTTCACCATTTTGGCTTTTTGAAGAACAGCTATGACATAGTATTAATCATTAGGGATCAATATGGATACTAAGCTTTCATGAGAAATATGTTTGTTGACCTTCATAAATCTTCGTGTGTAAATACAGAAATATTTGTACAGGCAATTTTCTGCTGAATTTACATTTCCTCTATGCACACTCATCCCACAATATATTTTTTAACAACTTATACTAAAGGTTTGATGTGATGGCCATTTTCCCAAAGAGACATTTTTAATTGCATCACAATGGTTATTTTTATATCAAGTTATTTAATCATCATTATCATCATCATGATTAATCTGCATTTATGTGTTTTGGAAACTTTTTGCTACTATAAATGACGTTGTAATGAATAAAGCTTTTTGCTTATAATAAACTCCCATAAGATGAATTACTAGATTAGCAGGTTTGAAAATACTTAAGGCTGTTGATAAATTCCATATTTTACTAAGCAGCCAGGGAAAATTTTCTGTCCTAGAAAGGGTAAAAGAATCAGCAACTAAACCAAATTCACACATCTGATTTAAAATGATAGGTAGCCTCTAATTTTCAAATGGGTATTGTTGCAAAAGTTATATTCTAAGAGGATTACACTAGATTTGACACATATTTACTTAGCCATGGGGGGGTGTCATAAAGTTCTCAACTGCTCACACAAACAGATTTAACTTTCATATATCTAAAGTATACTAGCAACAAATAATGGTTCTCTCTGGGTGCTTCTGTTGAGTTCCTTGCTCCATGTCTTTTTTTTTTTTTTTTTTTTGGTGAGGAAGATTTGCCCTCAGCTAACATCTGTGCCAGTCTTCCTCCATTTTTTTGTATGTGAGTCACCACCACACCATAGCTGTTGGTCCACACCTGGGATCTGAACCCTTGAACCAGGGCCACCAAAGCGCAGTGCTGTGAACTTAACCACTACATTGCAGGGCCAGCCCTCTTGCTCCTTATCTTTTACTCTTCTCTATGTTTTGAGTGTTTTCTGTGAGTGCTACTACTCTGAACCTCTTGGAAATAGGATTGTAAACTCCCAAGTGTCTTCCACCTATTTGAGCACGGGGGCTTGGGGAAAGGAAAAGGGCGTGGAAAACTGGAAGAAGCCACCTGGGATGCTGAGGGGAACCTCCTAGGACTGTGTACTTCCCAAAGCATTACAGAGGGAACTCCGGGAAAGAGGAACAAAAGCCAGACAGACGCTCCTGATGCAATGTTCAAAAAATACCTGCATCAAGAAAGAAAATTATTAAATCCAAGGAGAATATTGGTGTCAGGGGAAACATCTTTTTGGGCTTATTGTTTTTTACAATATATAATAGTTTTACATAATTTAAGCAATGTAAAAAATCAAACAAATTAAAATGATTTTAATTAAATATATTACTATATTTATCTTCTAGAGAATGCAAGCTGATTCACTAGAAGAAAACCTACGTTTAGCTCAAGAGTATCAGAAATCACAGACTACTTTCTTAACGGAAAAGGACAATTATTTCAATCTATATGATAGACAGTTATCACTTGATGCTCCAATTAGAGATCAGAATCAGGTAGGTTTTTCTTATTTCTAAAAAATAGTGATTTACTTGACATATGGCCTACAAAAAGTAACAAGTGGTCAGTCATGGAGTCTCCAATCTGGTGGTGGACCTTTATATGCTACCAAATGGCATGTGGGGTTTTTTGGTAATGTTTTGTTGTATATTTTTATCAACGTTTTGAAATAGAATTTTGAAAGAATATTTGAGAAATGGAAAAACTCAGTTCTAATCCACTATTTTCTACTAATTTTATTTTAATTATTATAATCTGGGATACCAAATGTTTGTAGTTCATAGGTTTAAATATATTATCATGGGCTTCAAATTTTAATTCTGTCTATAGTGACTTCCCACGATACACTTCTAATTCTTTGTCATGATATATGGGCTCCAAATTTTGGGGTTTTATTTTCTTATTAGATAGGAGGCTTAGAAAGTTGGAAAAATAGTTGACCCTCTCTGGTTACTGGAAATCACCAAGAATTCTAATATATTCTGTAATGTCTTCTCTAATAATCGGTGAAAAAATAAAACACACAATATGCCACAAATCAAAAAGGAAAGAGAAAGCTCCATTACTAGATGGTTAAGATATAGCCTCTTCCTCTATATTCTTCTCCAGATACTCATTGACAAGAAAAATCATTTTCCTTTTAATCTTTTTTTCTTCCCAGAATATAAATTTCAGAAAATAGAGGCATGATTACTTTTTAATAATTCACCTATCCATAAGAACCAGTGGGCTGCTAATGGATCCTTTCTCCTATTGTTGTCACCCATACTACTGCACTAGAAATTAGTAGTTTAGAATTCCAGTACTATATTTATTCCTCATTATTATGGAATATGGGGAAGACAGAAAGCCAGGATTTGAGTGTAAGCTCTACCAACTACTAGCTTAGTGATCTTGGCAAGTTATTTACCTTTCCCACCTGAGTTTTCTCATTTGTAAAATAAGATTTACCTCAGAGGAAAATTGATAAGTAACAAAAAAGAAAAATCCATAGTTACTTTGAAAATAAAGGCATAGTATGCAATTGTCAGTAACTATTACATTTATCTGGTATGCTGCTTATAAACTCCCCTCTGTTTCCCATCCATCTACTCTCATGAGAGTTAAAGCTCTCAAATATATTGGAAGAGAGAGTGTATTTTTTCTTAAAATTTGTATGAAGTAATAGCAAGATGAAAGCATATGAAGCAATAAACGTGTTTTGGAAACTATTGAGAGTATAACTAAATGCCAAATCTTAGTGCCCTCAAACCCTTGTGCAGGATTCAAAGAAAGGTCATCAATGTCTCCAGGATGCATTTGTCCAATTGCTTCATGCATTTGACGTTGTTATAGAGGTTAAACATGTTCTATTTGTTGCTTACAGTTGAGGAGGAGAAAATAGCCAATGGGGGTATTGTATTTCCTTTTCCAACCAGGAGGGAAACAAAGACAAATTTTATGTCTACTCTTTATCAGTTTGTATAGAATCCTTTGGTGTCAAATGACAACTATATTAGATATCTGCATAAATAGTGAAAAACGTATGCCTTTAAGAGAGATCTCTAACATAGTAATCCATAGCAAGAACAAAATGTCTTACTGTCTTGTCTTGATGTAATTTTTGGAATTAAAGCAAATTCTGATCAAGACCCAAGGAGTGAGGCCCTGGTATGAACAGACAGTGGAGCATGCTAGGAGATTGGGTTTATGTTTGCGATGATCCTTCAAACGAATCACTTTTAGCACACCTGTTTCAGGGAAACTTTCAAAGATTTATTCGTACTTCCAATCATTTTTCATTTCCATCCTTCAGCAGTGGAGGTCATTAAGTGCAGGCTGCCCTTGTCAGTGTCATGTAGGATCAATTTGCTGCAATGGACAGAGAGGCCTTATTGATGCTGTTAAATCTGTCAGTGAGAAATCGTATGTCATTAGCGTCTAATGCACTGCTTACAGGATGGAATTTGGCCATCAAAACTGAGAAAACCCTTTAATATTTTAGTCCATTTCCTTGATATTGCAGCATTTCCTGTATTTATAGGTTTTAGTCCTTTGGCCTGTTTAGTGTTTGGTACACAAAAGCACCATTCAACCTCTCGTCCCCTTGTTGAATTCCCTTATCGGATAAAATAGATCTCACTATTAGGAATTTTTTGTGTCTTTTCCCTGTTTTAGATTAATTTCATTGCTTCTGAACATACATTCCTTTTGGTGTGGTAAATAATTATATTTTAATTATTGTGCTTCTTAGGGAGTATTATTCTCTGTACACAAATTATATATTTTCATATCTCTCTGTATTTTAGGCCAAGGGTAGCAAAGAAAACTTAATGGAAGAGTAAAACAAATTAAATGTGAAAAATAATGTCCCCCTCCTTAACACAATTTTATATACAGATGCCTCACATGTTAGCACGTTATAGTATTACTCTTGATGATAAAATTGTCTGCTTTCTTTGCATGTGTTTCTTGCTATTGTCCTATACTTTTAAAATTTGCAGTGATGGATATTTCTCACTTTAAAAGTCAGAAACAAACAAAAATAGTCATGCAAAATTCTTATTTGCCTTGTTCTTGGGTAATGATAGAGTAGAATCCAGTCTAAAATTTCCCAGATTTCAAAATTTAAAACAACGCTAAAGAGGAATGAAGGAAAAATATCTGAAAAACAGGTTGTACTTCCAATTGAAAATAGACATTTTTGTTAAAAGCTTTCAAATATATTTTTCATGTTGTCTTTTTAAAAAAATCCATGAATATGTTGATAAAACCATCATATGTTTGTTTTAATTGCTATCTCAAGTTCTTCAGGCCTGCAGAGAAAGGTGAGCTAAGCGAGTATGCAAACGTTGATGTATTGTGTTGGCTGAAAACAAGGCTTCTTCCAAAACTGCTTAAAAAATATTTTTAACTCTTTTGTAAACCACTGGTAAAACTTAACCTTTACCTACCTCAATTCTTAGTGCTTTCAAACTAAGGGAATACAAATGATTACAGTATCAGTCAGTGCTTAACAAGCACTAATGTGGACCAGGGATCTGTGCCATGCAATTTGCAAATGTTGTCTTTGTAATGTTCCTCAGTAATCCTGGAAAATTTTCTATTATTATCATCGTTTCCAATGTAAGATATGAAACTGAGATTGCGTGTGTCACAAAGTCACTCAAGTAGAGGGAGATTGACTGAGATGAGAATCAAACGCAGGATTTTCTTACGTCCAACCCATTTCATAACCATGACACGCCCTTTCTACTCTAACATCATTGAACAATCCTATACGTGCCTTATCAAGTTTTATAAAGCTCGTAAAATCACATAAATTACACATTGTCTCTAGTGTCCAACGAAAAGAGATTCTTTGATTCACTAATTGTTTTTGTAATTTTATCTCATTGAAGCCACTTTTCAATGACGATCTTCTGGTGAGGAAAGAACTATCTATTTAATCAGAACCTATTTAATTTCCATAGGGATTATAGATAGGTTTTGCAACTCAAATTATAAAACTTTTCAACTAAGAAGAGCTTTAGAAATTTTACCTATCTCTTTAAAAGATTATTTTATAGATAAGGAAACTGAGGGCCAGAATAGCTCAGTGAAATAATACATATACAGTTATTAGAAGAAAGGTTGGCCTAGGACACAGTTGTCTTAACTTATGCTCAAATATTCTCTCCAACAGACTGTAGATAATCATGTGCTGTGATGTTTTTCAAGAGTTTGAGTGCACCAATAGCTGAGAAGTAGTAAAAGTAACTGCCAAGGAGATGCTTAGATTGGAGCATCATCTTTAAGTGACCTGGGCTTGTGAAGGAATCGTGTAGGGATATGAATCAGAAGACTACTCTGGAGATCTAAGGGACACTTCTGGGCCTTACAGAATCAGATATCATTCATTCACTCAATTATTCAAAATAAAGAATTAATCATCATTGTACTGACCAAGGTATAATACAGGGCCCAGGAATATGCACCTCATCTCAGCTTCCATGCTGAAGGCTGTGCTCCCCAGAGTCCAAGGGGGTGTTCCCTAGAACAGAGCATAGAATCAGAGCCCAACAACATCCTCTCTTCACCCCACCAAGGGAAGAATCATGGATTTTTGCTATTTAATCTGCATTGCCTAGGTCTCAATGGACAAAGTTTCCATCTTTTTTTCTTTTTTTTTTTTTTTAAACATTGGCCCTGAGCTAACATCTGTTGCCAATCTTTTTCTCTTCTTCTTCTTCTTCTCTCCAAACCTCCCCCAGTACATAGTTGTATATTCCAGTTGTAGGTCCTTCTGCCTGTGCCACATGAGACGCTGCCTCAGCGTGGCTTGATCAGCGTGCTGGGTCCATGCTCTGGATCCAAACTGACAAAACCCTGGGCGGCCAAAGCAGAGCATGCAAACTTAACCACTCGGCCACAGGGTGGCCTCCAAAGTTTCCATCTTAAGGGCTCAGAAATATTCTATCATCCATGGATTTCATTAGCATGTTTTCTCTTCCCTCTTTCAGTTTTCAAACATGAGTTTCCTCTAATACTCACTTTACATTTATTTGATGAGGAGTCAAAGTCATTTCTAGCATAAACAAAATTCTTTACCTAAAGAGATGTGAAAACTGTTTTATTCTCATTTTTATAAATATTTTGTATTGTTTGTTATCTTGCATATATTAGAATTAGACTTTGAGTGGTGCCTTTTGTGTGCTTGTTTCAGCGTAGATAGAAATTCATTTCTTCGCTAGGAAAATCATAATTTTTAAAATAACTTTTGCCTACAACCCCTACTTAAAAGCTCTGTCAATATCTCTGCCTCTCTTTCTTAGGACATACCTATCAGCGTGCACACACACATTTGTTCTAAAGGCGTTACCACACTTCACAGACTGATGAGCTTGCAGTAAATTCCTACTGCCCCCTTTCTCTAAAGAACTCTCAAGCACTCTCTGAAGAGCTTTTGTGATCTCTGAGACAGGAGTAGACAGCTGGTCATCTATTGTTTTATCCCAGTGGATTTCCCTTCTGTTGTCTAAACTCCACAAGAGAAACACCAAAAACTAAATGTTTACTTCTGGCTAATACTTAAGAAAGATCAACTTGGCTTAAATCAAACCAGTTCTTCAGTCTAGTACCAGTTTTGAGTGAATTGTAGACTTACGTATCTTATGCAATTTTGAAAAGATCATCTGGTGGAGTTGCATAGCAATAAGCATCTTTTTAATGTTAGCAACATCTTAAAAGTTATTTCTAGAGTATGACGGGACCCTGATATATCAAAGACACTCAAGGTGAAATCATCGTATATGTATATTCAGTCATTCTCCACTGAGGGCTGTTTTGTCCCCCAGAGGATATGTGGCTATCTGGCAATGCCTGGAGATGTTTTGGGGATGGGAGTGGAAGGGGTGCTCCTGGCAGCTAATGGGTAGAGGCCAGGGGTGCTGCGAAAAATCCTACAATGCAAAGGACAGCATCTTTACACACACGCACACGCCCCAAAACATTTTGCAGCCCAAAATGTCAATAGAGCTAAGGTTAAGAAATCCTAATGCAGAGAGAGAAAAAGATTTAGAGATATAGATATGTGATATATGTGACATATATATATACTCTATATCGTATATATATATACATATACATGTGGCACACTGCATACTATATCCCCTTTTTAAAGACTTAAACTGCATTTGCACACTAAGGATTCTGAGAAATCCCATTTTAAGAAAACTGTTAACTCTGTTAACCCTGAATTTCCTATTGTCCTTGGAAGCCTTTCTTAGGAAACCTATTTACAATAAGCAAACTTAGCATCTAGTGGATTAAACCTTGAAAAATGTCATTTTATATAGAATAGGAGAAAATTTCATGTCATAAATCATACATTCGAGAACTTTTGCTTACGTGTAACGTTAATAAAGAAGAAATAAACAACGTGTTCTTTATATTACCTGGAAAAACTTGGAATATTTTCAAAATAAATAGGTTATGTTCTTTGGAATCCATACAGATTCAGAACCCTGACTTTTTTTAATGCCGTAGTGCAGCTATAAAATGAAACAATAGCTTTTATCACTCAAAAGCCACTTTTTAAAAATTACAATAAAACAAGTCAAATGTTCATTGCATGCGCCTCCTGTGATAGGTGGATTTCTACTTAGGCTTGTCTAAGGTATGATTTACAACCACAATTGATTTGCAATTCTGTGGGAGTACCAGTGTAGTGATTTTTTTAGTTTCAAACTACACATACGCATCACAATGACCTAAACATTTGAAAAAACTGCTCTTGTAATCATCTTTCCCCTAACCTACAGAACTGTATGTAATAATCATTGATTAATATAAATATTAATGTGGGAAATGCATATTCATATAGTAAAGTTTTCTTTAGGTCATTTATTCTTTCTTCAGAGTTGTACTGAAGGTGGGGAGGAATATCTATGGGCAGCTTATTTAATTCCTCGGAGCCTCTGAACAATGGGAATATTAACATTTCCCTAGCAGGATTGTTGTAAAACATATATAGTAATAATTAACATTTATGAAGTTCTTACTGTGTGCTAGGCACTCTGCAAGCTTTTATAAGTAATCTTATTTAGTTTCCTCAACAAGCCTCTGGAAAATAAATAGATATTTTAAGTTAAAACGCTTAGAATAACTTTTCACAAACTGCTTATTTTGCATATAGAAGATATCACTACTTATAGCTATTATTCTTTAGATAAATATATGTCCCTTACTTCTTGGACCAGATCTTGGTGTGGCTATACTATTGTAAAAGTCCTTCTAATTTATAATAGGTATTAAATAGTTGATGCAACTTGAGAATATGGGATAAATTATGGGAGAGAGGATAGACGTGTAAAGTAATAGTGACATTATGATAATCTATTGGAAAAGCATGCAGGTGCTGTAAGGAATAGAGCAATGGACAGACATCTAATTGGCCGGGTGGAGCTGAGAGAGGGTTAAAGGATAGAAAACCATATATATGTGGGAAGGCATCAGAGACAGACTTAGCAATGACACATGGGTTAGTTGCATTTGTGCACAAATCTTATGCAAAAAACACCAATTGGAAAATATACATTTATAAAAATATTCCATTCACAATAGCTAGAACAAGCAAAAATTTCCTAGAAATAACCTAACATAATATGTTACTAGAACCTTCATAAAGAGATCTGTAAAATTTCACAGATGGAGAAGATGACAATAAAGACAACACATGCCATGACAATACTCAACATTTTAATTTGCTGGGATCTGGCATCTTCACATTGCAATTTTAAAGCAATTTCAAACAATCCACAATCACTTCAATTATGACACAACTAAACAGGTTTTATTTATATCCATATTTCCAGAGAACATGTTTTGTATAAAGTGAAATGTGTTCTATTATACACATTCCGTGTATACCCATATAAACCTAGTTTTCCTACTAAGGAAGAAGTTACTCAATTTTTTGAGGTTCTTTAATTCACTAGGCACTAGGTCGTGAGTCATATTTCTTCTGTTTTCTTGAAATGGACCTGAGTGAATTAACATTACCTCAAAAATATAGCAATTTACTTGTACAATCATGCCCTTTAAGTGTTTGTTAATAAGTGACTATAGAAAAATATTGTGGACAGACAGGCGTTAAAAATATTTTCCCTTTTTTCAGCTGAAGGGTAGCTCTCGCAGCTTTCCCATCAAAGTAATCCTGAATCTGACAGACGTCCTTTTTAAAATCTTATACTATTCCATCATAGTAAATCTCTGCCCAAAAAAATGTACACACAGCCGACACATTATCTGAGAAAAGGAAGATAATAACACAGTGAATAATATGGTTTTAGAATTTTGTGACATTGTGTTAGGTATAAAATCATTTTCAAATTATTTCCTTTGGGGTTGGTAATCAGAATAGTGTGGTCTTTCAAGGAAACGTCTTTATTTTAAAGAAAGATATATGCAACGTACTCATATGTTATTGAGAGAAGTATGTAAAACAAAGCTACTATCTGCATGACATACATAGAAAAAGAGCAAAAATGTTATCTGTAAAAGCAGAAAAGAATTTGGCTTGCTTGACTTTTTGTATCAAGCATGCTACAGCAATCTTTTGATTCTAATATGAAACTATAGTAAGGATCATTGCACTAATGCATGAGGATTTGTGATAATGTTGCAGAAATTTTACTGTCAAAACTGAACTGCAGTGTAATGACTTTTGTTATCATGGTTTCTAATAACTATTCAGCATGAATTGACCCTACATATGTTTTGCTGCAATAATGTGTCAGTAACTCAAAAAGCTAAAAAGGAAATAAGAAACAGTCAATATGATACTATGTATGACTTCATGATAACCTTTCTCCATTCTTCTTATTAATATTGTTAAAACAATTATAACACAAATGGTATGCAAACTATAGGATCACATGGAAGTAAAAGCTTAGACGCATTGTGACAGTTCTGGTGAAAGATGCCTAAAAAGCTCTGTACAAGAAAACATGTTCTCTGTTCACCCTGAGAACTAGTTATTGGTCCGTCCCTTAGTCCTTCTGACTGTTGCTCCCTGCTGTCAGCAGCCTTTGATATATTTCCTTTCTTCCCCCTACAGTGTGTTAGTTTCTTCTCCCTTATATGAGATATCCCTTTATTTATTTCTTCCTATATCTTTGCATCTCCCCTTCATCGCAGCATATTTTCACTTCAGCATCTCTTCACTGCGGTAAACAAGAGAAAATCAAAATAGTTTCTATTTCACATCTCCTATGTGACAGTCACCACGCTATATGCATTTACAACATGTGTAAAGCATTAAACACTACACCTATCATGTCATAAATACTCAGTTACAGATAACATTTTCATTTTTATTCTATTCTCATTGTTTAACTTATAAAAACTCTGTGACAACTGGGAATATCCCCATTTTTCCTTGGGAAACTAAGGGCTGCTATAACAAAGGACCACAGACTGTGTGGCTTAAACAATAGAAAGGTATTGTCTCCCAGTTTTAGAGGCTAGAAATCCAAGATGAAAGTGTCAACAGGGTTGGTTCCCTGAGGCTTCTGAAGGAAGCATCTTTTCCAGGCCTCTCTCCTTGGCTTGTAGATGACCGTCTCCTCCCTCTGTCTTTACATCATCTTCCCTCTGTATGTGTCTGTCCAAATTTCCTCTTCTGATAATGACACCAGTAACATTGGATTAGGGCCCACCCTAATGACCTCGTTTTATCTTAATTATCTCTGTAAAGAGCCTATCTCCAATTACAGCCACCTTCTGAGGTCCTGGGGGTTAGGACTTCAACATATGAATTTGGGGAGAGGGACACAATAAAACCCATATTAGGTGCTTTGTTGTAAACTTAAGGCCACACTACTTCTAAGTGGGAACCGGTGCTGAGATTCGAAGCCTGGCCCCTTGGACTCAAGCCCATGGACTTTCTATTCCACAGCTTCTCTTACATTCTTTTTCTCTACCCTGAACAGCCCATTATCCATTTACTATAAATCATTGTCTCTCTTTACTTGCAAAAGTATTTCAATTATAAATACTTTGTAAGACCTGTGATACCGAGCATGAGTATGATTAAGCAGTGCCTAGTAATGAAATACTTTTCGATGGAGAGATTTTATGGTTTTACACAGGAACTGGCAGATCACTTATGTTTCTGATCAATAGTCAGAGATCCAAGCAAAAAAGTACTTTCTCCACTAAAGAAACTTTAAATTTCCCCTCCTGTTGCCTCCGACTGCCAAACACATATTTGCCAAAGCAGCTGACCCTAATTCCATTGAGATTGCAACAGAAATTAGGAGGAAGACACAGGGCATATATTGTTAAAAAAGAGGAAGAAAGAGAGAGCAGCAGCTCCAAGAAGGAGCCAGGATTTAGCAAAGAATACAGAGGGAAGCAAAGCTTTCTGTGAAAATATGATGATGGAGCTAGAGATTCTGGGAAACATGATGGCATGACTAGAGTTTGACACACACACACACTCCAAGGTGCCAGGAAATAATATTATAAAGAATATTATAATAATCAATGGTAGTAAGATAGGCTGCTGACAAATATATTGTATAAATAGAATTTCTCCCAAATCAACAGAGATTTGGAGAAAAAAAAATAAAGATACTGAGTGCTGATAAGTAGAAACTCCCATTCCTAAAAGAATGCTGAAATGTGCCAGTGAGTGGAGGATGGAAATATGGTAACCTCACCTCCCCAAATATCCTCCTATATTGGAAGCTTGCACACTGAGGTGAGGACTACCATAGAGAATCCCCTTTCAGGCTTGAAGACTCAGCTTCTGAAGAGCAATATCCACTAAGGTGGATGGGGCCTTTCCAACCTGGAGATGCGAGGACTGGAGGTATCCCTCATGGGTATCTGTGAACAGTCCCTTTGAAGTCATTGTTGCAACCATGCACCAAGAGCAGCACAGCCTGCCTGTGTCAGAGAAAGGCACACATTGCAGCTGCCACAAATAAAGAGCCAGCTGGTCTCGGGGCTTATCTCTAGTGATGTCTCAACAAGTTTTAAACTTCAAGGATAAAGAAATAATTCCGAAAAGATCCATTTATAAGAAACATAGGGGGCAGGCCCAGGGGAACAGCAGTTAATTTGCACGTTCTACTTTGGGGGCCTGGGGTTCGCTGGTTTGGATCCCGGGTGAGCACCTATGCACCACTTGTCAAGCCATGCTGTGGTAGGCGTCCCAAGTATAAAATAGAGGAAGATAGGCATGGATGTTAGCTCAAGGCCAGTCTTCCTTGGCAAAAAAGAGAAGGATTGGTGGCAGATGTTAGCTCAGGGCTAATCTTCCTCAAAAAAAAAAAGGAGAAGAAGAAACATAGTGCCTACAGAGGGAGAGCATTGCACTAACTTCAGACTTAACATCCTCAATGTTTTATGACAGAAGACAATTAGAAAAATATCTACATAAATTTAAAGTTTAAGACACCCAAGAATGCTAAATCCAGGCAAATTATTGTTTATGTGATGGAAACAGAAAGATATGTTGAAATGAGCAAACAAACAACAAACACAGCAAGTTTTAAAAATCCAGATGGCCAATAAACATAGGAAAAATGTTTCTACCTCTGAAAATTGTGTACATACAAATTAAAATGAGGTACGAGTTTTCGACTCTGGTTTTGAAAGATCAATAAGATTGATTACACACAGTGATGGGAGAAGAGTGTGTGGGACAAGAAATATCTTCATAAAAGATGAGAACTCTCATTTGTCCATAACCGAATTCAGCGTGGTACCTGCATACTCCATAGTCCTGTCTTTCCTCCTGTTAAAATGGAAGTACTTCAGCTCCTAATACGGATAAGCCTCTTCACCTGTGCTCTGAATTCCATTCCCCCTTCATCTTCTCATAGCCATCATTCATACAATTTTCCTCATCCTTCTGAATCCTCAGATTTTTCCCTTTACACTGGATTATTTCCATCATCATACAAACATTCTGTAGTATTTACCATCTCAAAAACCTCTGTTGATTTCATGTTCCCTAGAACCCTTCGTTTTTTGTTTAAAATTTTGGAATGAGTTAGCATTTGCAGGCTTTACCTCGTCACTTCCCATTCTCTTGTTTGAAGTACCACTTGTCAACGACTTCCATGATGTCAAATCCAGTAGTATATATCAGACTCCATCTTGCTCAATTGCTCAACAATATTTTATCACTACTAACTATTCTCCTTCTTGAAGCATCTTTTGCCTTGGCCATGATCCATGGTCTCCTATTTTTTCTCCCACCTCGCTGGAGACTCTACCTCTTGTATTAGCAATTCTTATTCTACTCATCTTCCAAATGTTGGGATACTCCAGTGCTCAGTGGTGGGATTTTTACCCACATCTTCTCTTTAGGCGGATGCCTAAAGATGAATGAATTACACAAGCCTAATTTTGAGCAAATGAAGTTAGACAGAGCACAACCTGTATGATTTTTGTCTATATAAACAGGATGAATTAATCTATGTGGTTAGAAGGCGGGAGAGTAGTTATCCTCAGCAGGAAGTAGTGACTGGAAGAGAACATAAAGGGTATTTGGGAGAATGCTGGTAATGTTTTCTTTCCTGATCTGGGGAATATGTTCAGTTTGTGAATAATTCATTGAGCTATATACTTATGATGTGCATACTTCAATATATGTATATCATAATTAAATTAAAACAAAATCATCCAGTGACTTACCACAGTATTCAGAATAAAATACACACTTCTTGCCCTGACTCCCTGACTGCGTAATCCACTCTCTTTCCCCCTCATATCTATTCTCTTGCTCACCCCACTCGGTTCTATCCACAGGCTATTTTTTGATCCTTGACCACTAGGCTCATTCTCAGTGTAAGGTCCTTGACATTTCAGATCCTTCCAAATGTAAATCTCCTCCCAAATTATGTGATACGGGTATCACATAGCAAATCCTCCTAAATATTTGTTGACCATGGGCTAAATAACTCTCCCTATTTTGTGATTTCCTTATGAGCACCAGCTTCAATTTCTTTTATTGCCTGAGACTCTTTTGAGGGGAATATCTTCATATTTTCTCTAAATTATTTGTTTTCTTGCTTTTTAATCATATTTTTTAAATGTGGCTTGAATCGTTTAATTACAAAAGCAATACATATAGAAGGCAGAACATTTGGAAAACACAAAAATAACCAAACTTTATCTTTGAATTCATTAAAAAGTATGGTATTAGTGACTAAAACAGGAAACAAGTATCTTGATGGTGATTAAATAGAACAAAGAAAAGGCAAAAGGATTTTCTTAAGTCTTTGCTTGTCGTACTCCTTTTACAACTTTCTATGGAGCGTTAGCCATTTTCACAGTATTCACATTGTTGATTAATATTCTAATGAGTCCATTTTTTTTCCAAATGTCTGTTTTGTGTGTTTATATTATTCTATTCAATTTTTATCTCCTGCTTTTACTGACTAAGTAAATGTATAATTACCTAGAGAGTTGATTAATTACTTAATGCAGGTCATCTAATAGCAGTTGACTAAATGGTCCCCAGGACCAGTTCATGGGAGCTACATCAAAATATTAGTGCATCTTGATGTTGAAACTTCAATTATCCTTTAATTGAACATTCAAGCATGTTGTGCATCCACAAACCTAAAAATAATGTGGTTAAGTTCATATTTTCCCAAGATTTTCAATTAAAATGTTACAAAGAACAGACTCCTAGACCTCCTGAAAATAAGATGGATTGTCACTATCATTTTTCCTTGTCTCTGCGGCCTGTAATGCTATCACAGAACAAGATTAAATGGGTCTGGCATGATTTGCTATTCAAAAAACCATGTTGGTGTTTCATAGAACCCGTACCTTTCCAGGTGATTAAAATTTGATTGATTACTTCTTCTGCTATCTTCCCAGGTAGCCAAGTAACCAAGTCTTATTCTTTTACCTCTTTAAAGATGCAAAAATATTTTGCTTTTCCAAATTATTTTCATTTTAAATTTAAAAAGCCCTTAAAATATTGCAAAGACTTCTTCTTCTGGAGTTTCATGCAGACAGCTGCTTTTCAAAATCTTGTAAATTTTATATAAAGACAGCTCTTTTTGCTTTTCTATTACATGTCTACATGGCTAACTGATTCTCATCGGTGCCCATCCTTCCACCATGGCTATTTCACTCAGCTCAACAGTGTACAACCACTTTCTCCTAATAGGCAGTGGTGAAGAAGTCATTTAACTCCAGCCTGTTTGCTGCTCACTGTATAAACCTCTTTATTCAATAATTCACTATAATTAAACAAATATTGGTGGAGCACATACCATTTTTCCTTCTTTCAGTATAGCTATTTATTTTCTAATTCTCTTCCCTAATTGATTTGAAGATTTATTCCCATATTTATGGTTCTCTGTTGATAACTCCTGTTCTATCTTTGTAATGTGTCTCTATGCATTTGTGCCATATTTTCTCTTGCATTTGTCTTTATTAATCAGCATTAATTTAAATTTGAAGTTCTTTCCCTTTGTCTTTAATGCCATATTAATGTCTGAGTTTAACCAATTTTGTCTCTTGCTGTTTTCATCACCCTTTCAATTCATAGCCAGATTATGTTTTTTATATGGTTTCTTGCCGTACCCTAACCTAACTAATACAAATATTCCTGAAGACCTTTGTCTTAATCTTCATTACTTCATTTTAGAGTATCTGCTGTGCTAGGTGGAGAGATAGGACAGATGAAGAGATAAAGATGTTATCCACACATAAGGCACTGGGTGGTAGACTTTTTTTAAAAAAAATCTTCCTTTACCTTTGAATTTATTTCATTACCACATTACCACATGCTTCAAGATTTATATCTATCATCATTTCCTCAACTGTTTCATAGCAACAAAAATCAAAACAAGATAAATCCGTGGTCTTTTCACTAAAAATATGTTTCCAAAGTTATAATGTCTCTGAATTACTTTTCCAGAAGAGATCTGGGTAAAATCCTCCACTGATATCTAATTTGAATCAGAGATTTCCACAAAACGGAGGCACAATATTCTGGTATAATCCTCTATAAGGGGCCGGCCCCATGGCACAGTGGTTAAGTTCACATGTTCCACTTCCAGCCCAGCATTTGCCAGTTTGAATCCCCAGTCCGGACCTATGCATCGCTTGGCAAGCCATGCTGTGGCAGGCGTCCCACATATAAAGTAGAGGAAGACGGGCACAGATGTTAGCTCAGGGCCAACCTTCCTCAGAAAAAAAGGGAGGAGGATTGGAGGCAGATGTTAGCTCAGGGCTAATCTTCCTCAAAAAAAGAAAAAATCGTCTATAAATGTCCACCATGGCAAATCTTGAATATCTGTAAAGAAACACATCAGCAGTACTGATGACCTACAATTTCAACAAAATAAAATTACTTTGTGAAGACCTGGCTAAGCTGTTTCCTCGTTCTAAGCCTCATTTTCCTCGTCTCCAGTGTAATTCGTGCTAAGATTTGGTATTCAAAATTTTCCGTTTAAAGAGTTTCTCTGCAGAAGTAGAATAAATGATTAAATAGAAAGCATATGCTATCATAAAGCCCTTTGAAATCATTTAATAAAATGCCAGAAATAGACTTTCAGATTCCCTTTCTTTCATCCAACATCAAATAAGGGATCAAGCACAGTATTTAGGCTTATTAGTGAATTTAAAGTAAAATTTATAGATCACTCATTATTCAGATAATCAAAACTTGGCAATGTATTTACTTTCATTTACTGTTATATTTGTATTTCAGTAAGAGGAGATCATAATATTTTAAGATGAGTTAAATATACAATCATTAAATTGATTCTTTTACGTATATACTAAATGTTCACTTTGTGTAAATAAAAAAATGACAATTCCAGAATCTGTCTAGTTTGGGGTTAAAAAGGAAAGGAGTAAGACATATTAAAATAATGTCATAAAACTGGATTATAAAAGTGTAGGTTAAAAAGGTAACCATGTTATTTACATTGAAGTAAGCCTGATAACATACCTAAAATATTTCCATATTTTAGTGGACTGGAAAACACGTTAAATAAATGTGTAATTTTTCTAGATTTTAGGACATATAATTTTCTAGATGGTAGCAATGTGTAAGATTTTTCTTTAGCATAAGTATCAGGAGTATGCAGAAATGCAGATATGTAATAGAATAGGTCATCTTTATATCACTTGATTATGGATTTAAAGGAAAGTTTTGTTGTTGCTTTTTGTTGGTTTTTGCTTTGTTTTTGGTGGCAGTGCCATTAAATTTTCTGCATCTTTTTCAGTTCATGTAAAAAGCAAACTCTTATTGAGAGAAATCTTCTATTTTTATAAAATTCCTGTACACATTCATCACACATTTTCTCAAAGAGACTTCAAATTAGCAAACTTTATAATATGAGAAAGTTTGAAGTCCAACTCAGTATAACAACGTTTTTTTTAAGTATTGGATTTGCTGTATTCACCAATGGTTAGAAAGTTAGAGCTGGGTCTAGATTTCAAAGCTCAGCAAGAATGGACTATGTCAGAAAACTAAAAAGAAAATGAAAAGAGAAAGAAATTGCAAACCTTTGGTGGTGAGTAGAGGGCATAAAATCATTTATTCACTTATGCAAAAATCATGTTTGGGGAAACTACAACTCTGCCAGGCAGTGAAAATTCAAAGACAAGACAATGCCTGCATCTTGGAGGAGGTTTCCTAGCACCATTAGCAATGGCCTTTCCTCAAAAGATGTTATAAAATCTCTAAGGCAAATATTGTTGATAGAGTATTACAGGGCAATTCAAGAATGGCTAAATTTATTAGAGACAGTAAAGCTAAATTTCCGTAAAATGGCCTTTATCAATCAGAAACTGACATTGGTTGGCTCCTTTTATGAGTGATGCTCTGAGGATTTATGTCCACAAACAATAATATAAGAAGTTAGTTTAAGAAACTCAAGAAACTTGAGACTCCTTGTAACTCCTCCCAGACTTCACAGAGAAGTAGATACCCGTACTGGGTCTTGAAGGTGGACATGCTAGGAGATGGACACACTTCAGAGAAAGATATGCATAAGCTTAGACCAAAATATGGGAGAATATTGAATCAACAGGGGGCCACAAATAAGTATTAGGGAGAAGGAGGTGCAGATGGCCTCCTAGAGAGGCAGACATTAGGAAAAGGTAGATCAAAGACCTGGAAGGTTAAATAGGGAAGCCAGGAAGAATCTTATATGCTGGGTCTAATAGCTTGGATCTTATACCCCAGGCAATGGAAAGCCTTTGAAACATTTTAAGCTTGACTACGGCATGACTAAATTTATGTTTTAGAAAAATCACCCTTGAAGTGATATGTAGATGGTGCTGCAAGATTTGGGCTGAAGGCAGAAAGTCTACATAGAAAGTAGTGAAATTCTCCAGGTTAAAGGTCATGACAGGCTATGCCAACACCATGACAATGTGAGGAAAGTGAAGGGTGCAAACTGGGAAAAGATTTAGGAGGTAACTACAAAAGGACTTAGTGACTTGGAGGTGAGAAGTAAGGAGTCTGATACCTGTTCAGCAAATTTGTATGACTTTTTTCTACATTTGAGGCATTGTTCCAGTCACCAGAGGCATGCAATATATGGGTGATTCTATAAATTGCAGAACGAATTACTTGGACAGCTCATATAGTTTAGGAGCAGGTTTCAGATAGAAGAGAATGTGTTGCTATCTGCCTATGATGATTTTGAGAAATTGATGATGTAGGCAGCACTTATCAACACCAAGTCAGAATACAGGTAAAAGGTTGAAGGTAGAGCTATAAATCTGGAGTCTTTGAATTGCATTTATTTGATTTTGCTTTTGAATTATTTTTATTGGAATTTATACATATCATATATATTTATGACAAAAATTCTAACACATTTCCCCGGGTCTTCTTCTAAGTGTTGTACATGTGTTATCACATTTAATCTTCAAAACTGTGTGCGATGCTAATTATTATTATAACCACTACACAAATGAGAAAAGGGAAGAACAGGAAGGTGAAGCACTTTGCCTGGAGCCACTAGTAAGCGACGGGCCGTACCCAAACCGGAGCAGCCCGGCTCATGTAACCACTCCTCAATACTTCCTCACTGGAAAAATTATCACTACATTTAGAGTGATGTCATACTTTTGTACGTTTTTTGGGAAAATTATTTCTTAATTTCTCATTTTACCTGTGTCTTCTGATTCTGTCATTGCAACAATTTCAAAATATTTGTATCTAGATATCAAACTAGGACTACTACTTCCAAAAACATAAGCACCTGATTGAAATAAATTTTCAGCACGCAAAGGTGAATAGATACAGTTATTTTATGTTGTCCTCTGTTATATTCTTAATAATTGTATTTTCATATGCTATCTTTGACTGTAAAATCAGTGAGTTGAACACCATTAGAGGTGAGGAATTCTGCATTTTGTTATCTCAGGAGATTTTAACTTTCTTCATTAAGTTCTATACATCTATACTTAAGTATACTTAAGTCAGTTTCCAAATTATTAAACCATAAGAAGGGCCCAGCCCAGTGGCACAGCAGATAAGTTCGCACGTTCCACTTCGGTGGCCCGGGGCTCACGGGTTTGAATCCTGGACTTATGCGCTGCTTGTCAAGCCATGCTGTGGTAGGCATCCCACATAAAGTAGAGGAAGATGGGCACAGATGCTAGCTCAGGACCAGTCTTCCTCAGCAAAAAAGAAGAGGACTAATGGCAGATGTTAGCTCAGGGCTAATCTTCCTCAAAAACAATTCAAGAAAATCTGAATATGTTCAAATTTACAAGTAAAACATCAGTTCACTTCTGACAAAACTCCTGGCATCTTGCCTTTACTAACACCTTTGTTTCAACTATCAAAGACTTGGAGCATCCTTTGGGGAACGTGCCTTGGGAATACTGACTTATTCCCATGAACCTGTGGTTTACAATATTTTTCCTGTGTAATCTCTGTGTGGCTGAACCTTCCCCATTTCTAAAGGGCTATTTTAGCAACCTATGGAGCAATCAGGAGGTTTGCTATTTCTATCTCTAGCATTTCAGCTTTTGCTGGTGCTTCCTGGGCTGGATCTCTCATTTATTGACCACATCCATTGAGGATTCAGAATTGTGGTCCATTTCTGGGGGTTGTATTCTTCTTCCTTTTCATCGGTAGTCACCTTGATATTTTAGCCTACAGCTACAAAATACAGAGAGAGAGTTCTTACTGAAAGATTGACAATCTCAGAAGAGTATTTTATGCATGTAAAACAGTGTTAAAGTCCTAGCTTACCTCGACATTTCCTTGTAACACCCAAAGAAAGAGACATTCAGTTTGTTTTTTAAAAAGGCTATTCCCGCAGATAGTCTTTATATTCGTGTCATGATTCTGCATCCTCTGGTTTGTGCCCTGCACACTCCAACTCTTTTTTAGAAAATCACCACCCACTCACTCTAGGGAAGAGCTCTATTCCTTTCACAAAAGGAGGTCTTGTTTTATGGCTCCTACCTGATGCTACATCCCAATCGGTACCAGGTCTTCTAGTTGTTCACCGAAGCCCTCTTGTCACTGTCCGCTTTGTTTACAAATAGAGAGTGGACTCAGACCCATGAAGAAGAGTGAAAGTGGGCCCTTAAACTCTTCCTCAGCTTTCTCACCAGTGGCAAATTGCATACACACTACCTACTTTTAAGATGACTTTTTAAGTAAACATATTTCTCCAAAGCATTATTTTGTCTTGGAAACAACAGAGCCACAATCTGAAGGAAAGTTATTTCTCCAATTCGGCAGGCCTTGAAGAAGAGCAAATTCTATTTGGCTTTGCCCAGAACCTGGTTACTTTATGAAAAAAAAAAAGAACAACCCATTCTAGCTTGTAATAGCTCTGTCTTGGTTACCAGAAAAATAACATAAATTCCCGTTAACATCTTTTGATGCAACATCTCTCTCTGATAGAAAAGTGGTGCGGAGTTAGCTAGTTCCTCCTCCAATATCTGATAAATATCTTCTTTTTAACAGATAGCAAGTTTAGCCTCTTTTTAAAAATTTTAATAGGGTTTATTTTTTATAGCAACTTTAGGTTCACAGCAAAACTGAGCAGAAAGTACAGACTTCCCATATACACCCCAAAACTACGCACACACAGCCTCCCCCACTATTAACATCCTACACTTAGCGGCACATTTGTTACCATTGATGAACTTACATTGACACATCATTATTGCCCAAAGCTCATAGTTTAGTTTACATTAGGGTTCACTCTTGGTGTTGTACATTCCATGGATTTTGACAAGTGTATAATGAGAAATTTATTGACCATCGTATTTGATACAGAATAGTTTCATTTCCACTGAAATGTTCTGTGCTTTGCCTATTCGTCCCTTCCTCTCCCTTGACCCTTGCAACTACTGATCTTTTAACAGTCTCCATGGTTTTGCCTTTTCCAGAATGTCACATAGTTGGAATTATAAAGTATGTAGCCTTTTCAGATTGACTTCTTTCATGTAGCAATATGCATTTAAAATTCTCCCGTGTCTAGACCTTTCAAAGACAATTATAGTATTTAAATTATGTCTTTTATATCCTGTGACAACTTATGCTAAATGTCTAAAGACAGAGACTGATGGAAATATTTATTTTCTTGGAAAAAAATGTAAATTCTAGTTAACTGTAGGTTGGAGATATTGATTATGATGGTCTCAGATGCCAGCATTTAAGATGAATGAAAAATAGGAGACCGGAAAGCATGCTTGCCTTGGCTGGTCTTCCTCAGATAAGAGAGTAAGGGAAAGGCTATGGCTGCCAATGGAGATAAAGCCCAGAACTGCGACAGGGACCTCAAAAGAAACAATTTCGAGACAAAACAAAGAAACGAAACCAAAGAGCTATAGCTTTCTTTACAATTCTAATTCTAAAGGGTTGTCCTGTCCCAGTTTAGTTGTAGTGAATTTATTTCACTAGAATTCAATACTCCACAATCTCCTACCTGTAAGTTTCTAAAAATTATGCCTAAGTGTGCCAAGCTGAGGATCATTCTGGGCTATACATAGAAATTTTATACAGATCCTTTTCGTTGATTACTATACCAAATCCTTATTTGATCATCCACTTCCCTCCCTAATAAACATTCAAATTCTTAGTGCTTACAGTTTTTAATGTGTTCATTTTCATCCCAATTTCTCCCTTTCCTTCCCTCTTTCTCTTTTGCTCTCACCCACTCTCCCTCCCTCCCTCCTTACCTCCTTTTCTTCTTGCTTTCTTTTTTTAATGGTGGATATTTAACTCGGTTTTTCTATCCAAAATGTACAATGATAGTAAAAGTCAACTTTATTTTTGGTGTCATAAAATATCCTGATTAATATTTTTTATGTCTTCAAATATCTTTTTTGAAGGCTGTGCTAAGATTTGGGCATGATCCTAGTAGCTCTCCACTTTCAAATAATATCTATGAACTCAGGCACACTGAAGAATGTTAAGCAGCTACAGTTCTAAAACAAAAACAAAACCTAAATTATTAGGTGTGAGTCGAAAGTCTAGATTTTCTCTTGGAAAAATGTAAAATAAAAAGATAGTAATCAGGAATGAGAACAATCACATGTTGTTGAAAAAATTATAGATTGCTAATTGCTTTCCTTTAAAAGCCTTTACCTTTCAAAAATGGTAGTTAGAACATGTTTTTTATTTAGCCTTTTAATAATTTTCTGGTTCCATAAAAGAAAACGAAAATCAGAGATTTTTTTTTATCTTGGGTTGATCAAATCTAGAGTAAAGTAACACAATTTTCTGGGGAAAAAGAAGTTCCTCTTCTATAAAATAATAGAATGCACTAGATCAATGGACATATATATACCTGACTAAAACAAAGTTTCACAAAGTAATTCTTTTTGTTTTTAATAATAGCTTTATTGAAATATAATACACATATCATAAAATTCACCCTTTCAAAGTGTATGCAGTGGGTTTTTGTATGTTCACAGAGTTGTGCAATCATTACCGCTATCTAGTTTAAGAAAATTTTTATCACCCCAAAAAGAAACCCTGTACTCATTAGCAGTCATTCCCCATTCCCCTCAGCCCAGCCCCTGGCAACCTCCAATCTACTTTCTGTCTCTATAGATTCCCCTAATCGACATTTTATTTAAATGGTGTCATACGATATATGATCTTTTGCGACTAGCTTCTTTGAGTTAGCATAATGTTCTCAAGATTCATCCATGTTATACCACATTTCGTTACTTCGTTCTTTTTTACTGCTGAATTATATTCCATTTTATGGATAAATCACATTTTGTTTATCCAGTCATCGGTGGAAGGACATTTGAGTTTTTCCCACTCTTTGACTCTTCTGAATAATGCTGCTATCAACAATCATGTTTTTGTGTAGACATTTGTTTTCATTTCTGTGGGATAATTGACCCACAGTGAAAACTGACCAAAAATTCTTCA
The DNA here is from genome assembly GCF_037783145.1 of Equus przewalskii. NCBI lineage: Eukaryota > Metazoa > Chordata > Mammalia > Perissodactyla > Equidae > Equus > Equus przewalskii. The sequence goes on along the minus strand of NC_091837.1, from coordinate 55,485,000 downwards.
TAATACTGTGTACAGCTCACGATACTTAGTGTTCACGTACAGCATAGCGTTTTCTATTCTCTCCTGTCTTTCCAATTCCATTTTGTAAATGCCAGTTAGGTCCCTCTAAACTGATGTAACTCTAAATGAGTTACAACCCAGAATTTGAAAACCCCTGGGTTGAATGATGCGTAAGAGTCTTTCCGGATTTAACAGAACCATAGTTTATATGGTATTATGGTCCCAGGTGCTTCATAAACAGTGTTTCACATAGTATTTATAACTAACCTTTGAAGCAGGCATAAATAGCCCCATTTTACGTAGGTGTAAATAATCAAATAAATGAAATAACTTTGCCTCTAAGGCCCATGCTCTTGTATGCTTTATTGAAATAAAGTCCAGTTACGTTCAAGTGATCCTTTCAATCTTACTAAGTCTCCTCCTAGTCCCCCAGGTAGTCCTTTGAATGTCCTTGGCACTGAATTTCCCTACATGGCTGAATGAGAAATGTCTCTTCGCCTGCTTGCTTATTTATTTATTTTATCGTAAAGTTTACATTTTTTTCCTTTTTTTCTCCCTATGCTGTTAATATATACATACTACAGAAAATACAGAAAATGGTGAAAGCAAAAAAAAGAAAACCCTAAACTTTCTAAACACCTGCAACCCCAACATGAAAGATAATATTTTTAGCTTTATGGTATACATACTTCCAGTCTCTCTTTTACCAAAACTGGACTCATCTAGCATGTAATGTTCTAGAAATTGGAGAAGAATTCATAATGCACGATGAAGTATTTGCTTTTTACTTCATCCTTAGTCTACCTTTCATCAATGATGATCTCCTTTGACTACTGAGTTTATAGCCTCTTATGCTTGACTCTCTGATTTCCTTCTCCAAATTAGAAAGAAATTAGATTTTCCAACTTCTAAATGTTGGGAGTTTCTGGATCTATGCCAATTTTCTCTCAGGAAAGACTCTCAAGATTCCCTAATCTTCTCACCTTTAGCTAATTTATTACTTCTCCCCAAATTTATTCTGATTATTTCCAATTTTGCCTCACCTTTCAGGCTTCTTTTTTCTTTAAGAGAGGGACTGTAAAATCATTTTTAAAAGGATAATTTTATGCCTCTGCTGCATCTAACAATTTTCTTTTCACGGATACTAATTGGTAACTATCCAGATAATTTGCCAACCCCAATTGATAAGTTTGAAACCACATTTGATGACCATCTCAGAGACAAATTGATAAAAAGTTTAAATATTAGGGCAGGGGGAAGTAGAGTCAAAAGGGAGCTTGTAATAATTCTTAAAAGCTAAGAAAATCCTTGCATGCGCTTTGGATTTTAAGATTCCAAGAACAGGAATTACTTTTAACTCAACCTCTTTCTTGGCACAAGTGATGTTCCATAGATCTTTGCTTGATGATTGTGAATGAACTGACCCCTTCTTGTCCCTTCTCCCCCCAACTCAGATAAATGCAGAAGCCAGGTAATGGTAGTATTGACATTTCAATCACACGTAGTGAGTAGTACAAGCGTTTGTGCCCAAGGAGGCAATTTCTTTTTTCTGTTTATCTAACAAGCCTTCTTGAGTTTTTGTGTTAAGCCTATCTCTATAGTAGGTGTTCATAAATTGGTGGTAGGAGGAATTCAAGATAATTAGAAGTCTGTGTCCTTCCCTCATAGAACTTACAGCCTCATTGTGTAGGCAGAAGCTTTTCCTGTTAAGCGTTAGAGAACACTCACAAAGAATGGGAAGTGAAAGATAAAATTAGATTTTTTTCACGTGAAAAATATTCAACGCTTGTCTCTCATATTTGTTTGAGCTGAAGACATGGGTCGTGGGAATATTCAGCGCAAGGTGGATTCAGTTCAAGATGGCACATCTAGATGGGAAAGGCAGAAGTAGGTTAGAATCACAGAAAGGGCTGTATGTTCACCGGGACAGAGAATGTGACTAACTATACGTAAAGGACACGGAAAACACTCGATGCCTTGCTCTGAATGATCTCACTCTAAAGGAGACATTCTGCTATGACATTTTAAGTTTTTTGTTTTTTTTAAAGATTTTATTTTTTCCTTTTTCTCCCCAAATTCCCCCCGGTACATAGTTGTGTATTCTTCGTTGTGGGTTCTTCTAGTTGTGGCATGTGGGACGCTGCCTCAGCGTGGTCTGATGAGCAGTGCCATGTCCGCGCCCAGGAGTCGAACCAATGAAAGAAACACTGGGCCGCCTGCAGCGGAGCACGCGAACTTAACCACTCGGCCACGGGGCCAGCCCCCTATGACATTTTAAGTTTTAGAATATAAATAATATGTTAAAATTAGTATTTTAATTTAAAATCATATTTTAACAATTACATTTTAAGTATTTTATATATTTGTTATTTTATATACCAGTGGACAAAATATTTTTTCTAAAGAAACAGAAATACAATTTTAAAACAAAGGCTGTTATAAAATGTTATCCAAATAAGTTTAAAAACTAAAGTGCATTTTTAGTTATTATATAATTTGAGGTACAAATACTTTTTGAAACGTTAAGCATTTTTTTACTATTTTCAGCACTGCTTTGCCTGTATACTCAGGTTGTTTCACTTGTGTATGTTTTTTCTCCTTTTGACTTTTCAATCTTTGAAGGCAGAGACGCCAATAACTTCTTTTTCGTCTCTACGGACATCTAGTGTCAGTAAATATTGGTTGAATTGAATTCCCCTTGAATGTTATTTTTATCCCTCAAAATTCTCATTTTGGAGTTATTTACTTTTATTACAAGGCATAAGACTGTGTATATTCTTAATTTGTTTTTGTTTTTTCATAAAGAAGAAAATATGGTTTTAATCACAAAATCATACCTATGCTAGTCTATCAATCATTTCAGTCTGTTTCTTTCTCCAAGGATAGAGCCCTCAACCATTCGAATCACTGTAATAAATATGTCCCATAAATGAAATAATAAGTGCTTCTTTACTATTATCGGTGTCACATTAGACCTTTCCACAGGTTACAGGGACTGGTTTGGCATAATGGAACAAATCCGTGGGGAAAGCCATCTCAGTGTGTGGACTATGTGAATGGATTATCTTATGGATCGAAGCCTGTGATTTTCAGGCTGATGTCCAGACACCAGATGGCTTTAAAATCCTTTCATCCAGAACACTAGCAGCTTGCTTTAGTCACATTGCTCTTGCTAATATCTGTAGAGCATCTATGTGGTCCCCAAATGCATGCACTTATTATTCTATTAGGTAGACCTTATTCCTTTTGAACCTAGATCATGTGTCTCCTAAGCTATGTTGCAGTCATTGACATTAATCACTATTTGTCTAGCCTTAGGCTGTAAAGTTCCTACATTTGCATCTTCTAGGGAGGGACTTTTAGACCGCCTGCTCATGAAGATGAAGAAAAGAATGCCCCTCTACTATCAGGAATTTCAAAATTAAGCACTACCTCTTCCAGCCCAAATACATGTTAATGACAGGCAGCTCTAGCTGCTAAGAAGTCAAAAGATCCTGCTCCCTAAAGATTGATAAAACAACTATTTTATGAGGGGCTAGCACAGAAACTTCTTTGTCATTTTTAAACCCACACAGGCTAACTTTGGATAGTAAGAAATAGTACAATGGGGGTTGTTCATTTCAAGAATTTCAAATGTTTCTTAAACACTACATATGTGCTTTTATCCTACTATGGGCTTTTGTTTTCTCTTGATCAATATGAACAAGAATTTCCCACCTGTATAATGGTATGGTTGAACTCTGAATGTTTCTCTTTTGAATACCACTTCCTATAAAGTATAGAAATAATAAAAAGAGCCTTTCTTTGCTTGTTCAATCAGCTTTGATTGCAAACTTTCTGCAATAAAAATCCTTATCATATAACTTACATTTGTATTCTTGTTGCCCTCTTATGTACTAGAGTTCTGAATTTACCTAATTTGACAAAGAAATGAAATTTTTCAGCTTTTGTCTGACATGCATGCTGTTTATGATTTTAGGGATTATATTCATTTTCGGCATTAAATTCAGAGAATAAGCAAAATGTCAAACTTTGTTTACTAATTTTATACTTATCTGTTCTTTTAATATCCTGTCTTGGTTCTCTAGCTATAACATAGATGAACCTAAAGTTTGCTAGAAACGTTTGCCATTAGCTTCTTCTAAAAAAAAAAAAAAATTAAATTTGAGGATAATCCTACCTCCAGAGCTTATTCTGTTCCTGGCCATTGACTGTGACAGTGGAAGGCTCATCTGAAAGCACCGGAGCATCTCATCTAAAAGCATAAAACATATTACATTTCATGAAAAAGCTAATTCAGATTGTTTAATTCTGGTAATATTGCCTCTGTCACCTTCAAAATCAAAATGTTCTTTCCTGTTATTATAAGGAAAACAACCAAATTGCTAAAAAACCCATTTGAATACACAGCTGCCTTATGTTGCATACTAATTTGATTAAAACCGCTTGCGCCTCACCAGCATCTTTACATAAAGCACATTGGTGAATTTAACAAAGATTATTTTTAAAATATATCTGAGGCATTGTTGATGACCAGAGTCTGCAGCAGTGACCACTGGCCACCCTGGACTGAGCAGAAATCTTTCTGGCTGTCTTGGAAGGCATAGAACAATTGTCGAGCTATATTTGTTTGCTCGCTGCTTTGGGCACTGAGCCAACCTCATTGCAAATAACTGCATTAGTCAAGTGTATCCAAATTATTACAACACAGCGTCCATCCCAGTTATTGCTGTTGAAGCATTTTCTGAATCTTCATGTCACTAGAAAACATTTATTTGAAGGGTGAGCATCACATAAATTCAGGTCCACTTGGATTTATAGAAAAGTGGCAAGACTACTTTCACAAGTGGGTGTATTTTTCCCGTCTCTACAAGAAGGGGCTTTTGAAGGGCTTCTTGTTAGCATCTTATTAAGTCAGAAGAATTTCCAACCCTCATCAAGATATATTCCATCTTGTATTTTTTCTTCCATTTTTCCATTTCTTTCTTAGGATGATTTTTATCTAGTGTTAATATTTATCTACATTTTCATTGGCTTTAACTTTGTTTCTAGTAATGAATGTGAGGGGTAAAAGCGTTTGTAATCAGTAAAAGCCAAGCTATTGAAGTCTGTGCAATTAAATAGACTGAAATTTTAGAAGTCTTATTCCATATCTTACAGGTGAGCCACAAGCTAGGTCTGCGTACAGAAAAAGAAATTGCAGGTCTTTCTTGATGACCATTCTGGTGAATTCATACATCAATGAGCATATTCTCTATATACCTCATTATTCTCTAACAATAAGATATATTATTTCAGAAGACACATTAGCTCCTTAATCCACAAGGTTGCTAGGTAGTTATCATAAAAATTTATCCGACGTAAACCATGTTGACTATTTAGGCTTCCAAGTTAACTCTGCATTGCATAATGCTTGAGTTAGGTTGGGATTTGTTTTTTTTTTTTTTTTTTTGAGTTGCCTGCCCTACTTTGCTACTCATTCCCTTTGTATTATCTAGGGACCCATTTTATTCTTTTATATAGTCCAGGCTAGAATGTGCCTCAAGTTGCTTCTTAGAATCTTGGATTATTAATAATTTCATTATCTGTGATATGAAAATAATAATGTTTGCCATTTATCTTTCAAGACCATTCAGAAGACTAATGAAAAAGTATTTTTTAGCTATTTCAAACTCAAGAAAATTCCTATCATAAATTTAATGGTCAGTGTCACTTTGCCATTTGACCTCCAAAATTAAACACACTTTGGAAAATATAACAAACTTATGAGAAAATAATCCTAGCTATATTCCTCTGAAAAACTACAGTGAATAAAATAGTTATGTTTCCATCCAGAATTTATTTAATTAAAAGCAATTTTATATGAATTAATCAAATACAAAATGTAATATTAGTGTTATTCTTACAATATTTTTAAAACTCCCACAGGAAAATCATTCTGCTGAAAATGAACAGAATTAGAAATCCCCTGATTCTTCTCTCACTATCCTGTAGGAAAGAGTGTGCTGCATCTATGTTTAAGTTAAAAATGATAACTTTGTCTCTCCACAGTATTTATCAATCACTCACCCTGTCAACAAGTACTCTGAGACTTCCAGAGTCTTTAAGAATAAATACCCAAACAATGGGGAGATGGTTAAGTAAAATATAATGCAACTATGAAATCAAATCTAAAAACAATTGATTTAAACTATAAATTCTAAGTTAAATGCCATGGGAATTACCGTGGTATAATGTAAAATGATAAAAGTTTATATACAACGACATAAAAATATGGTACTAATTGAGTTAAATTCTGTGGGTATATAATTATGTGTAAGTTTTAAATTATATTTAATCAAATACACACGAGTTTATATATGAATTTGATATGTGTGTGTGTTTGATAGGAAATGCAAGAAATTTTAAATAAAGTTTATCATTGAGTTGGAGGATATCATTGATGATTTTGTCTGCATCTTTATAATTTCTCCTATTTTCTAAATATTCTTTCACAACTTTGTATGATTTCTTAAGTTAAAAAACACATTAATGTTATTTTTTTAATCTTATGAGATTATGAAAGAAAAATACACTATCTTTGAAGCAGGTGATTTATCCTACAATACACCTTGTATTTAATTATTCCTCAACTTTTTTGGGTCTGTTTCATAATAAATTGGTATTGTTTGTGGTAAGATATACTTATTCAAATAAACATTTTCTTGTCAGTTTATTAGAACCCAATGTCATTGAAATTTTAAATCTTATCTCTGAAGATTACATTATCCTGATCTAATTTACCTGGATGTCACAGTGGGCGTGTAGAGATGGAGGAGGGGTCATTCTTATGTTAGATTTAGGAATTCTTACAATATTTTTGAAAACGCCTCTAGTATTGAGAAGAGAATTTCATTAGAGACTATATGAAGGATATGAAGAACATCTCTGAAATTGTAATATATTATTTTTAGGCCTCATTTTTTTTCACTAACTATTTCTAGTCTTTTCCCTTGACAAAAATGAAGCAATCTTTAAATCTTTGATGGTTTCCCCTAAGATACAGATAGACAAAAATAACAATTTACACAGTCAGGATGCAGGAAAAATATTCTCAGAGATTTGTTATACAAAGATTTCCTTTAAAGCCTCCAGAAATCTTTTGTATCTAAAACCACCTGTATAAAAACACAGTTATGAAACAAGCTGGAAAATTGCTATTTGCGTTATAAATATTTTTATATCATGATTCTTTTCATACGTGCATAAAAATTTTTTTCAAGAATGGCCCTATTTGATAATGCAAAGATATTATTCTAATGCCAGAGCCTCTGTTTCTAGAAACTTCTAGAATATTCTACTGTAATTTTATAGAATTATCACAAGTTATTACTAGGAAACTGAGTCAGAATGTTTGAAGCATGCTATTCTGGTTTCCTAGGGCTGCTGTAACAAAGTGCCACAAACTGGGTAGCTCAGAAAAACAGAAATTTATTTTCTTATAGTCCTGGAGAATGGAAGCCCAAGATTAAGGTGCCAGCGGAGCCATGCTCTCTCTCAAGGTTCTAAGGAAGGACATGTCTCAGGCCTCTCCTAATTTCTGGTAGCTCCAAGCACTCCTTGACCTGTAAAAAGCCATCTTCACATCATCTTCCCTTTGTGTGTGTCTGTCTCTGTGTTCACATTTCTCCTTTTTGTGAGGACACTGGTTGTATTAGATTAGGGCCCACACTAATGACCTAATTTTAACTTGATTGCCTCTGTAAAGTCTCTATTTCCAAATAAGGTCACATTCTCAGGTACTGGGCTTAGGGCTTCAACATGTCTTCTTCCGGGGACAGAATTCAACTGCAAATACATGTGATCCACCACTTTGACAAACTTTTAACCTTCAATATTGATCTTTTAGGTTTACGAGGATTAATGTTACTTTTCAAAAGAGCAAACTGATAGCTAGTATTTAAGCAGGTGCTTTTCTTGAGGACCAATCCCTTGACACAGAGCACCCTCAAAGAATTAAAATACTGAAAAATAGCAAAATCCAGCTCCTCATTAGGTCCTCACTATAAAGACTTAAAGAAAACTAAGAGTGCCTCCAGAGTGCTGTGTTCTTTGCTACTTAGTCTATAAGTCTGTAGGAAGATTTTTGAACTTAAAGGGGACACAGAGATCACGGCATTTTAGGTTGGAAGTACCTCTTTTCATTTCACAGATGAAGAAACACTTGAAGGCCCTGAGCAATATTTGGCCAGAAAAAAAGAACTTGCTGGCAGATGGATTAAGCAGACAAAGTTTCATCCATAAAGAATATTTTATGCCCTAAAATACACAAAATTAGAGGCATCAATTGGGAAGCTGATACTTAACAAATATAGCTAGTAAAATGCATACATATCACAGAAATGAATCTCCCAAAATGTAGCCTACCTCTTTGTAACATATTGGTTAAAACTATGAGACACAAAAGCTATAGATGGAAAAGAATGAACTTAGAGAAAGTGAAACCATTAATATCTGCCCTGGGACATCACAAACCTGCGATTTGAATTCACTCTTTCTTTATTGTGCTGTTTGTGTTTTTCCCCCTAATTCTGCTCTGATTATTTAGGTGACTGAAGCAACTAAAGTAGGATAAGTTGTAACACTTACGCTTTTTCAGTTTATTTTTTTTAAGTTACATAAAGACAGAAGACAGTTGCATGTTCCATTATGCAATGTACTACTTGGAATTGCCAAAAGTACCAATATACAAAAGATAATACAATTCCATTTCTAATACAATGTTTTTACCCTACACAGTAAGCGTCAAAGCTGAGTTAAAGTGAGGAATCGTTTACCTTGTGCGAGTCAGTCAAATAATAGTTGTAAAAGGCATTTCTATATTTCTATACCTATAGTCTTATCTTTAGTAATAAAAGTTTAAATTATCTTTGCATATGAAATAGCTATTAAGTAGCAAACATAGATTGTTTCATTTCTCATTGAATTATGGATTGTAGCATTATCATAAAATTGATAATAGTTGTTCAATTTTTTCTCCTAAAATATTTTAAATGTTACACAGTATCATCTAGGTTCTGAAGTCACTGTATCTTTTTTTGCTTATAGTTAGCTTTTTCTTATAAAGGTTTTCATTTCTAATAAGTGCATGCTGTACTTATTTTGTATTAAAACGGTAGGATATGAGAAGTTGTCTTTCTCCAGGCCATCAAAAATTCATTCAGGCTACCAGACATGCAGAATTTGAAAACGGTTTTGAAAGGGAGTGGGTGATGGGATTTATGTTTAAACATACGATGCCAAATAGGTATGTGTCCACGGCCAAAGATTTCTAGGTGTGGAGAGAAAAAAACCTTAAGTTTTTAGACCTACATGAAAGTATAAGATATTAAAATATTAAAAACAAGTCACTTCTTTGACAATCAGCTAGAAATCAAGCCTAATATCTCCTGATTCAGTTTCCTTTTAATATATGCACATTTATTTCATGTTTGCTAAAGCTAGCATCATCTACCATCCAACTACATATTGCAAGCCTTTTATTTGGAAAGCTGGTGACTCCTAGACTGTACCTGTGATGTTTTTGCTCTTAAGTTAAAGTCATGCATGTGTTTTCATTAGAGGAAAAATGAAGACTGAGCTGTTTTAACTGTCTGTAAATACGATAGAATTACTTTATTGAGATACCTCAAAATTCACACAGATGAAGGCCAAAGCAAATCAGATTAAACTTTTGACACAGATTTTCAATGAGTGTTAGACTCTAAGCTTCTTATGGTAAGAGACGTAGTTGGATGTGTTATTTGTTCCCTCAAGCCCTCTGCACAGGACCTGGCAATGTAAGTATTCAATAAGTCTGTAAATTGTTAGTTAGCAAGTATTTACTGATCACCTGCTATATGCCCAGCACTATGCTCAGTGCTAGAGACTCAGTGTGACTACACAAGGTAAAATGGAGGCATGGGGCTTACCTTACCGTTCACTGGTCATTTATGATGACATTAACAGCAGTAGAGCATTTGTTAAGTGCTATAAGCATCAGGCACTTTCTCTATATTTTATAAATCATTTAAATACATGACTTAATTGTCATAGTGACTCCAGAAATATTACTATTGCCATTTTACAGATGAGGGAATTTAGACTTAGGGAGGTTAAGTAATTTATTTTTATTTTCCCAAGTAATATATATAGTTAAAAGCACGTCAAGCTGGAAAACTCCGCATCTGAATTCCAAATTCTTAGCTATTATCCTAAACATCTTTAAATAAAATTTTGTTTTGCTTTCTTCTAGTATATTGTATAGTACCATATGATTTTGATAGTTACGTGTTTAATTAAACTGGAATGATGAGAAATTGAGGGAAAGGACAAAATGTACTGCATGTGACCAGAATATGTAATTTGCTTTTTAAAAAATCATATATACAGAAGTGCTAGAAAATCTGAGTATTGCTGTTATGCTATAGTTTCTTTTTTACTCTCATTCCAGGGGTTTGGTTACCCCTCAGAAATCTTTTCTGGGTATAGGATAAAGAAGATATACTGGAGAGTATGACGACTTTTGAATTATATTTAATTTACATGATTTCAATTTATATGAATTATTTTGATTTTAAGATAAAAATATAATTACCACCCGGGGGCCAGCCCGGTGGCGCAGCCGTTAATTTCACATGTTCCACTTCAGCGGCCTGGGGTTCGCTGATTCGGATCCCGGGTGTGTACATGGCACCACTTGGCAAGCCATGCTGTGGTAGGCATCCCACATATAAAGTAGAGGAAAATGGGCATGGATGTTAGCTCAGGGCCCGTCTTCCTCAGAAAAAAAGAGGAGGATTGGTGGCAGATGTTAGCGTGGGGCTAATCTTCCTCAAAAAAAAAAAAATATATATATATATAAAATTACCATCCAAACCTGAGGACTCAATTATGTTATGTTTAATTTTGCAGATGCTAAGGTAGGACTTAAAAGATGCCACTCACCGTTCTAACCACTTTACAGGGATCAATTTGTTTAATCTTTACAACGTAGTGATATAGATGCCTTTTTCAGAGGCACAGAATAATGAAGCCAAGATGCTAATCTAGGTAGTTTGTCTCCAGACTTCATGCTCTTCCATTCCTCTAGAGTGCCACTTGTTTGTCAGGCTAAATATATTATTCTCTAATAATTCTTGGTACAATTTTAGTCTCTGTATATTGTTAATACAAAAAAGGTTGCTTAGATATTTGTAGTTTTTCAGAGAATACAGTTTATTGAAATAGAAGACACCTATTTATTACTTGATCTTCCTTTTTGGATAATCTTTTGTTCTATTTACAAGTGGTGATATACCCTGTTTTTAAAAATGATTAATAACTGCACACACATAGTTGTAACTTGATTGTAGTGCTCTTCTATCTAGCATTGCAATAGTCACTAAGTATTTTCTCCAAATGAAAGTTTTAAGTTTTAAATCAGTGCTAGTGCTTTCGTTACTTTCTGACTTTTGATTTGGCATTTTTATATCCCTCTTTATAAAATGTATTTCTGCTCTTTCACCAACAAAACCTGATTGTGTGTAGTCCTACATAAGCTGCTCTCTCTAATCATTATTACTCACTCTTTTTTTGAATCTGTGAATCATGTTTTTCATCAACTATGGAAAATTGCATAGCATTATCTTTCATTTTTTTAACTTTTCAAATTGTACAGAAAAGTACAATGAACATGCAACCTTCCCCTTGATTCAAAAATTAGTTATAATTTTAGGCCAATTTTTACCAAACCATTTGAAAGTAAGTTGCAGATATCATGATTTTTCAGTGTGTCTCAAAAATAATGACTTTTGCCTAAGTAATCACAATACCAAGGAAAATTAAAACCAATTTTCAGCTAATATTAATATTTCCCAAACGATCCCCAAAATGCCTTCTACAGTTGCTTTCTTAAACTGGCATATAATCAAGCTGCATATATTGCATTTTTGTCTCTTTACTCTCTCCTATATAGCAGACCCCACCTATATTTTACATATATATATATATATATATATATATATGTATGTATACACCTTGACTTTTTGAAAAGATCAAGCCAATTGTCTTATAAAATGTCTGCCTTCTGAATTTGTCTGATTGTTTTCTTATGATTTTACTCGCTCTTCTATCTCCTGTATTTTCTGTAATATTCAAATGTATATCTAAAAGCTTGAATATAATCAGACTAAATATTTTTGACAGGAGCACCTCACAGATGGTGCATCCCATTAAGGGCTTATAATTCCACTATTAATGATTCTAACTTTTATCATTTCTTTAAAGTGATAACTGGCCATTTTCTCCATTGTTAAGGTGTATCTTCCCACTGGCAACTAGCGCACCATTTGTGGAGTGATGTTTGCCATCATATCTTGTCCCCTGTCAAATTAGTGATTTTCTAGTTCTAGTATTCCTTTCTATTTGTAAGCTGACATTCTTCTGTAGAAACGAACAAACGAAAAACAACAACACTCACTTCTCGCTCGTCAATTGAGCATGAACTACAGCTTCTCCTTAAAAGACAAAGTAAATGCTTATTTCTTGCCCTTTACTAATTTCAGTGTAAGTCTTTGGTAGAAATGTTAGGATCTTTTTTTTTTCCTTTGGGTATCACTGTGGACTTATGGATTTCATAGCATCATTGTTCTTTTTTGATTCTTAAATTGTTCCAAATCTACCTACCTAGTAAGAGCCTCTTCAAGCCAGCCCCTATGGCCTTTTGATGTGCCCCTTTTGGTCTATTAGCACATAGTCTATGGCATAACAGAATTTCCCAGCTCATCTTATTCTTTCCATCCCTGGACTTTCAACAATGCATTTCTCCAAAATGTCCTAGGTCTTTTTATTCAAAAATAGTATTTAGTGGCCAGCCCTGTGGCCGAGTGGTTAAGTTTGCGCACTCTGCTTCAGTGGCCCAGGGTTTTGCCAGTTCGGATCCTGGGCACTGACATGGCACCACTCATCAGGCCACGCTGAGGAGGCATCCCACATGCCACAACTAGAAGGACCTACAACTAAAATATACAACTATGTACTGGGGGAATTCGGGGAGGAAAAAAGAGAAAAAAGGAAAAATAGCATTTAGGCATGAAGAGCTGGGTGGTGGTAGCTCATTGCTGTTGGGAAGCTATTGCTTCTAGGCCCGTGCATTGGACAAATACAGGAAATATATATACATTTTTAAAATTAAAATCGTAGATCTGTATTGATATTTTTAGTTCAAATTTAGCATCACAGGATTTTAACTTCTTTGATATTATATTTTAACTTTTCCTCTCGCAGTGCAAATCCTGGTTCCTAATAATATTAATATAATTACTTACTTGCTTTATCCTACAATATTCACCAATATCACTACTAAAAGCTATTGACTGAAGATTGTGATTAATTTGTAGTTTTTGTTTAAAATATTGGAGTATTTCCTATTAAAGATGAATGTACAGTCATATGTACATTTAGACTGTACAAATATCTCTTGAATTAGTTATTTTCTCTGTTTAGTTTTTGTTGCCAATTTGATATGCAGTTAGATTCATATATTTCAGTTTGTTTTCTTTTTTTTTTTAAAGATTTTATTTTTCCTTTTTCTCCCCAAAGCCCCTTGGTACATAGTTGTATATTCTTCTTTGTGGGTCCTTCTAGCCGTGGCATGCGGGACGCCGCCCCAGCTTGGCTCGACGAGAAGTGCCATGTCCGCGCCCAGGATTCGAACCAATGAAACACTGGGCCGCCTGCAGCAGAGCACGCGAACCCAACCACTCGGCCACGGGGCCAGCCCCTCAGTTTGTTTTCATTTTAAGGTTTACTTCTGATCTTTACTCTTTTTTTTGAGTCAATTTTTGAATATGTAAGATATTATCCAGTTTAAAAAAAAGGAGTACTAAAAGATATTCTCAGGGAAATCTCCCTTCCGTTTATATCCTTTTCTGTCATTTCTCCCTATCTCAACTAGTAATCATTTTCATTCATTTCCGATTTATTCTCCAGGGATATGTTTATTCTGTAAAATAAATTCTTATTTCTTCTTCTCTCTTAGTAAGAGGCAGCACACCAAAAGCATGGGTTTACACCTTGCTTGCTTCAATTACCAATATGCCTGGTCAACACTTCACATAACTACATAGCAACCATTTCATTCTTTCGGTCATGGTTTATTCAATGAGCTGTGACTGATGGACAAGTGGATTCTGTCGGGTCTTTTTCTGTTACTGATAATATCACATTCATTAACTTCATTTTGCATTTACTGAAGAGTATCTTCAACATGGTATCCTAAAATTGGAAACGCTGAATCAAAAGGTAAATCTGGAACATTTGGAACCTCATCGGACATGGCTAAATTTCCCTCCATAGGGGTTGTCCTATTTTGCATGTAACCTGCTGGTTATTAGAGTTTCTCTTTTTCTGCAGCCTTGTTAATAGGATATGGTCTAAACACTTTGGAGTTTTGGTAATCTGATAATGGAGAAACGCTATCTCAGTGCATCTTTTATTTTTATTTCTTTTTTCTTTATTATGAACATCTTCTCGTGTTTAAGAAACATTTTCCCACGTTCAAGGAATATTTTACATGTTAAAAAAAACCTTTTTGAGATGTGTGTTCACGTCTTGACTTTTTTTTTTCTTTCTTCTCGATTTTAAAGGCTCTTTATATATTAAGGCAATTGGCCATTTTTTCAGTGATACTTGTTCCAAATACTTTCTCCCAGATTGTATTTAGCTTTTGACTTTGCTTATGCTAATTTTTTTTATTATTTTTTTTTAAAGATTGGCACCTGAGCTAACAACTGTTGCCAATCTTCAATTTTTTTTTCCCTGCTTTTTCTTTCTCCCCATATCCCCCCAGTACATAGCTGCATATTTTAGTTGTAGGTCCTTCTAGTTGTGGCATGTGGGATGCCACCTCAACGTGGCCTGATGAGTGGTGCCATGTCTGCACCCTGGATCACAACCCTGGGCTGCCAAAGCAGAGCCCTTGAACTTAACCACTCGGCCACGGAACCGGCCCCTGCTTATGCTAATTTTTACTATGAAAAAGAAGCATTATTTTCTTTACTATTTTCGTGTAATCGAATGTATTGATCTTTCCTTTTCTTGCTTCTGCATTTTAAGTTGTGGCTAGAAATAATTTCCTCACTCTCAGATTATAAATGAAATTATTTATGTTTCCTTTAGTTTTTGTATGTTTTTATTTTTCACTTTTAACTGTGATCCATTTATAGAGTTTAATACAAAGTATATTACAATGTAATATATGAATTCCATTTTTAAGGTTTATTTATCCATTTTGATAACTATCCATTTGTGTCAATGTCATTTATTTAAAAGTCGATTAGCAATTTAAAATGCTACCTTTGCCACCTAGTAAATTTCTATGGTCTGTTTCTAAGTTTTCTAGGTCTTTTTATTCAAGAACCAGCAACACAATTTTAACTATTAAGGCTTTATGATATTTTAAAACTTTAATAATTCTAGCTCTTCTCTTTATTCTTTTGTTTCTTATTGTTTAAGAAATCCCTGGCTGTTTTTTCTTGCTGTGTTTTCCATATGAACTCTCAAATCTGCTTGTGTAGCTTCAGAAATATACTTACTGCTATTTTTACTTGGATGACATTAAATTTGTATTTTTACAAAGGAGAATTAAAGCATTTATGATATTGAATCATCCTATCCAAGAACATAAGAGATCTTTCCATTTTAATCATTTAATTTTGCCTTTCAGTACTGTTTAAAAATTTTGTTATATGGGTTTTATCCATGTGTTCAGAAGGTACTGCTTCAGCATTTTTTATTTCTCGTTGTTCTTGTAATTTGTGTCTTCTCTCCTATTATGCTCCTAACTTGTTAATATTTGCTTATGAAGGCTATGGGATATTTGTATGTTAAATTTTTATACTGATACTGAATTCTCTGATATTGTAGCCATTTTCTTTTTCGCTGAATTTCCTGGGTTTTTCATCTATTCCTTCATATAATTTACAAGTTTATTTAACCTCTTCCTTGACAATTTTTGCCTTTCTAATTATTTCCTCAAATCTGATCATATCAGACGACTTATCCTTGACTTTATAGTGAATTTGTCTAGTATTTCCTCACCAGGTAAAATACTGAATTTAGGGATGGGGAATGAATTTATCAAGTTAAAGAGGTAAATATCAATTCTCATTTCATTTATTTTTTTAATCAGGAATGGGTATTGTTGCATGGCTTTTCAGACCTATGGAAATGATAATATAATTTTTCTCTTTAAATCTAGTAATACATTGAATACGATGAATGAATTTACTAATTGTGAGTCTTCTTTGAAATCCTAAAATAAATTTTACTTGATGATGACAAATTTTTCAATCACGCTATTAGATTTTGTTTCTATTATAATCTACATACTCTATGGAATTCTTCATTAATATACATAGATAAGATTATTCTATGGTATTCTATTTTAACAGTCTTTAAAATTTTATATATCAATTTTATGCTCACTGCATAAAATGATTTCTAAGTTTGCCTTACTTTTCTGTGCTTTTGAAAATATTATATAGCTTTAGGGTTATCTGGAATTTAAAAGTTTGGTTGAATTGCTCAGTTAAAAGATCAACAAAGTGGCTGTTTTTTGAGGGGAAGGGGTAATAAGATTTGAAAAACTTTCTAATTTTCTTATTTGGATATGGATATTTTTAAATTTTCTCTCTCTACTGAGCATAGTTTTGGTAAATTGTAGTTTCTAAAAAATTTACTTGGCCTTCTGCTATTCAATTTAACAAATTTAAATGACATCCTTTTACTGTACCTATTATCAATGAATAATCATCGAGATTATTATAATTTTCCCTTTCTCTCTCCCTTTTAATTCTTTTAAAATTGTGTTTTTTCAACACTTCAGAGCACATAGCATTTTCATACTATTCTTCCATCTTTGTTATCAATTCATTTTAATCTTAGATCTACAATTACATGTATTCAGTGCTCACTACTATTTTCTTTACCAAAATTTCCCAATCAATTCCTGGATAAAAGAATCCTGTCCTCAAATTGGCCCATTCACAACAACGTGGATGGACCTCGAGGGTATTATGTTAAGCAAAATAAGCCAGTCAGAGAAAGACGAACTCTATATGACTCCACTCATAGGTGGAATTTAGTATATTGATAAGGAGATCTGATCGGTGGTTACCAGGGAAAAGGGGGGGTGGGGGGAGGGCACAGAGGGGGAAGTGGTGTACCCACAACATGACTAACAAAAATGTACAACTGAAATCTCACAAGGTTGTAATCTATCATAACATTAAAAAAAAAAGAATCCTGTCCTCTGGCATTTTCTTCAGGAAGGAACCATCTGCCATTTTCTCAGTTCTTGCGTGTATGGACTTGATATTAGCTCGATTTGGCTGGATAACTACCTGGCTCATACTTTCTTTTCTTCAATACATTTTTTAAGAATTGCTCTGTTATTGTCTTGCTTTACATATTGTTATTGAGAAACTTACTGATTTTCTTTCTAAATGACTTGGATTTTTTGCCCATAGGATTATTTGCTTTATCTATAAAGTAATTTTACTAAGATATAGATCTACTAAGATATCTATCTACTATCTATATATATCAACTAAGATATATATTATATATCTTAGTTTTACTAAGGTAGCTACGTCTAGAAGGTGATCATTTTGGGGCTATTCTCCTGGTATACACAGTGTACCTTTTCCATATGTAGATTCTAGTCTTGTATTTCAGGAAAGTATTCTTGATTATAGTTTTACATTTTAGTTCTGGTCCATTGATTTGATTTTCATCTTCAGAGTCTCCAATTATACATATAGTCTATCTTCTTTACCTGCCTTCTATGGCTATCACTTTCTTCATACTGTTCTTATTTCTATTCTTTATGTCCTCTATTATAATGATGATCACTGTGTCACATTTCACATCTTCCTCTTGTTTGTTCTTTTCTATTTTGAGTTTTCATGTATGTAATTGCTCATTTAATTATATTTAATTTAAACTGGAGTACCGTTTTCAATATTTGTCTTCTTCGTAACCATGAAATGTTATGCTCATTTTCTTCTTTCCGCCAAAAATTTGTTTTTGTGTTTTTCTCCTTGTAGTAATTTTGTGTGAATGCTGGATTTTCTTGTGGCTGTTGTTGATGTTAATTTGTGTGTTATGTTTTTGTAAACCAACAATAGTAGATGATCCTAGAGACGGGTAGAGTGGAAAAGGCAAATTGGCGTCTTTCTTAGTTTCTCAATTCAGTTACTCCCTTTTCTGAGCATAAAGTAAGGAGATGTTTATTTTTTTAAAAAATTGGATGCCTAACATTTTAATCTGTTTTTCTAGATCTTTGATACCACTTGTTTCTATATGATCATTGTCTTCAGCCATTGTCTTATATTCTTTTGGGGGATGTTATCTGCCTTTCATGGTTCTCTCTCTCAACCTGAAATAGTACCGTTTCAAAACTGCTGCTTCAGGCTCCACACATTTAGTGGTTAGTATTTGAACCATCAGGTATCAAACCATCTTCTGGTATTTTATATTCAAAAAGGACTCTCTTCTCTGAGGGTATACCCTTGTGATGATATCTATGTTAGGCCACCACTAGGAGCCTGTTTCACTCTTCCATAAAGTCACTGCTCAATGCTTCATTCCAGAGTGTGCTCCAGAGCTGGTTCTGGTGGTCTTGGGAAATATGTTTCCCTGCTTTCATGTAAATTGTGGTTTTTAGCCTTTCTGTCTCCTAATGACACTGTAGGCATGAGCTATGTGTGATTTGTTAGCTCACTTTTTTGATGTATATTGGACATGTGGAGAGATTGAAGCTAAGTTGGTCTCCATTATCCTCTTATTACCTGTTTTCCATTCTCA
This sequence comes from Equus przewalskii, assembly GCF_037783145.1. NCBI lineage: Eukaryota > Metazoa > Chordata > Mammalia > Perissodactyla > Equidae > Equus > Equus przewalskii. The sequence continues at coordinate 55,466,133 of NC_091837.1, read as the reverse complement.
TTCTATTATGCCAATGAGAAGTGCCTTAGCCTTTTTTATTCCATCCTTCATATTTCTCCATATCACATCTTAACCTATTCAGTGTTTTATTGATTAGATTTTCATTTGAAGACTTTTATGTTCCATTTCTAGAAGTTCTATTTGTTTAATTGTTATATAATTTTGTTTATTCTTAATATTCTCTTTTGTCTGGTTATCTAATAAATTTTTCTAGACTTTGTATATTCCAGTTTGAAAATCTGAGTCTTTGACAATCCAAATATGTTGCTTGTTTTTATGTCTGACTTGTCCTCTTGTTTGTTTGTTAATCCTCTATTGTGTGGTCGTTGTTTAAACTTCATTGGTAGGAGTCCTTTGGTATATATTGAGGATTAAGGAAATATTTCTTCAAAAAGCAGTTGGTTTCTTTAGACAGAGGTGCATGGAAGTCCAAGGGTCCCCTTCTCCACCTTTATTTTGTCTTAAGATCCCATTCTTTGGTATCAGTGATGCTAACAGCGTCTCTCCTTAGGTAACTTCACTCTTCCCCAAGGTCCGTGACTCAGGCTTTGAACAAACCCCAGTTTCTTCTTGCTTTGGTCCTGGCTCTAATTTTTCACTGAAGGTGATAGAAGAGATTCTAGGAGGCCAACACTACCTCCTAGGAGACAAGAATATCCCAAAGAACGTGCCATTGATTCTAGATTTTAGTTCTATAGCAGGTGTGTTGGAATACTTTGGCGGATAATGAGTCAGAAGCAAAAGTCCAAATTTTCTTTCTTTTTAATAATACAAGCATATCTAATTTATTGACCCATAAATATGAAAGGGGGAAAATCAATAAATGAAATAAAGACTAATATTTAAAATAAATAAGAGAAAATTAAAGGTATATGATCACATTGTAAACTTTTACGACATAACCACTTTTTAGTGTAACTAATTCTAATAATGCCTTGGTGCTTTTGTCAAATAAAATAATTTTTCAATAAATTATTTTGATTAGGCACCAGCCACATTTTAGTCATTATCTTACAGGGCTTTTCTGTTGTGTTTGATGCTCCTATGTGTGGGTGTAGAAGTTGTCTTATTCCATTCAGGCTATATAACAAAATAGCACAGACTGGGTAGCTTATAAACAGAAATGTATTTCTGACAGTTCTGGAGGCTGGGAAGTTCAAGATCAAGGTACCATCATGGTTGCATTCTGGTTACGGCCCTCTTCCTGGTTCATAGCAGGCACCTTCTCACTGTGTCCTCACGTGGTGGAAGGGGACAGGGAACTCTGTGCCTCCCTCTCTTTAACAAGAACATTAATCCCATTCGTGAAGGCTCTACCCTCATGACCTAAGTACCTCTCAAGGTCCCACCTTCTAATACCATCATCTTTGGGGGTTAGGATTTCAACATATGAATTTGGAGAAGACATAAACATTCAGACCACAGCAGATGCTACTCATCATTACTCTGACATCTTCTTGGTTCCCAAAGAACTAGTCTCTCCTAAATCTGCCTTGACCACCGTATGTATTGTTCTTAGTCTTCTGTACAGACTCTTCTTCCACTTAAATGTAAACCTTGGCTATTTCCTTTGCTCTACTAACTCTGTTATTTCTGGGCGGTTTTATCCACTGTCATGGCATCATATACACATGTAATAACTCAAATCTTTGTCCCCGCTAAGCTCCTTCCCTGAGCTTCAGACTCATATCTACCTGACCACTGGATATCTCTAACTAGAAAGTTTACAGGCACCTGAAACACAAAATGTTCCAACCCTGAATTTTCCTCTTAACTTCTGTTTTTTTTCTGTGGTTTATTTTTTTTTCTTTTAATTGGCTGCATCATCATTGACCCAATTATCGCAGTAGAGAGCAGGTAATCATCATTAACTCTTTGCTCTCCCTCTTCCCCGTGTACAGTTTCAAGTCCTTGTAATTTACACGCTAAACAAATTTTGAATCCATTGTCTTTCTTCATTATCACTATTATCGTTGTTCAAGTTTATACACTCATCGTTTTTCATCTGGATTACCCCAATAGCTTTTTATTTTGTCTCCCTGTGGTTAGACTTACCTTTTTCAAAACCTCCCACCTCGCAGCTGCTCAAAGCTCCTGAATGACTCTTCAAAGTCCACACTCTCTCAATAATCTGACCCCTGCCAGACTTCCATCCTTACTTTGAGCCACTGTCATCTGTCTTTATACTTTATATTCCAGTACAACTCAATTGTGTGTAGTTCTTTCTGTATGCCTTAAATCTTCTCACTCTAGTCGTTTGCTCATACCATCCCCTTTCTAGAATGCCTCTCCCCAATCATATTTCTACAGTCCTAATTGTCCTTTGAGTCTCAGTGGAAATGCCATCTCCTTTATAAAGCTTTCTCTGCTCCTCTTCCTCTCTTTGACATACACAAACACTGTATTTGATGCTCTTACTGCCATGTGTTATGTAACTATCGATTTTATTGCTGACAGTACACATCTTGGTCACTTTTTATACTCTGTGCCTAGCACAGGGTCTAGCAAAGGGTGACATATAATAAATGATTGAGTATATTAATTAAAGAAACAATGAATAGATTTAAAAATAAAGCACAAAGGGGAATTACAAGTGTTCTCTGTTTTATAAAATATTATTTTCTTTATATATGACTTTACTTATGCTACTTATTACTACATTTAATAAATATTAATTATATAGGAATCGTGAAAAATATAACAAATCATTTGGGTATTTTCTTTAAGTTGCTAGACGAGTTTAGGTCTATTTCTACTATGTTTGACATTCTTGTGCCTGTTTCAAATTGGAATGAAGTTCAGTGACTTGAGAAATATAAAATACCACATAACTATTTATTCAAGAAATAGTTCTGTAGGGCATGTAAAGATTCTTGAAATTTCCATTGTGGCTGCAATGCTGCTTGTAAACAAAAATGAGCTTCAATGAATCTATGAAAAATTTTTATTTTTAGCCAACCTAGAAAAATGTACAAAATTTCTTTTCCTATTTTTAAAGCACTTCTTTATTTTTTTTTTCCTCCAGATTATGGTACAGCCTAAATCTTGAGCTTTATCACTCACTCTTTTTCCTTACTCCTCCTGCTCTTTAGCCAAGGCACTAAACTTATCATACTCTGGGCTTTGTGCTTTCCTGCCTGTTTGCCTAAGCTCAGCCTGTTCATACTGACTCAGAGGATGCTTCCCTCCACCTCCCTATATCCAAACTCTACCCTGTCATCAAGCCAGGGGTCAAAGGCTACTTCCTGTACCATTATAAACATTCTCCCCTGAACCTTATGAGAAGTGTTCTCTCCTCTCCACGAGTCACAGGAGTTTGATTTGTACCTCTCTTAGGAATTCTACCTCATTTTCATGGTACATTTCCAAAAAGGTGACCTTAAATAGGCACATATTATGTTCCACATCGTCTTTTAAGGAACTACTTTTTCCTTGAGTTTTAGCAAGAATAATGTATTATTCATTTTTGTATTCAAGTACACAGAACAGAATGCCCTTTATATTATAGGCATTATTCAAATAACACATGTTGAATGAGTAAATGTGTAATGTACGTATGGCTAAATAATATATAATTATTGATTAGAGAAAATGAATTGTAATTAATTCAAATTATACACTTTGAGCAATTACTGTATGCCACCTTCCTGCTTTGTAAAAGGGATACAAAAATCCTCACCATTTCAGGCTAGGAGAGGACCGAGACATATACTATAACAATGAAAATACTGTGCAATAATTTTATACACAATGAAGATGCTGTGAGAGTAGAGAAGGTGTAGCTAAGTCAGTCTGAGGAGGCAATGAAGGCTGGCTGGCAAAGATGATAACTCGTCCAAGTCTTGAAGGACTAGTCAGGGTTAGCTACATGCACAAAGTTGAAACAAGTATTTCAGGGAAAAAAAGAAACAAATAAAAACGTCAAAGATGAAAAGTATCATAACACTTTTCAGGAACTTACAAGAATGTCAGAAACTCAGTTGTGAAGGATTTCCCGTGCTGACCTGAGGAGTTTGACATCATCAGAAAATTTCCTTGTTTCCATAAAAAGATTTTAATCAAAGAGATGACAAAATAAGGCTTTCGTTTTAGGAAGAGCCCTCTGAGATGACTGTATAAGGTGTGTTAGAGGGGATAAGACAGGAAAGGAGACCTATTAAGAGAGTTTGCAAAGTTTTCCAGACTATAAATAATGAGGACCTAATCTAAAAATGTGTAGGTAAGGATGTGATGGAGAGGAATGAGTCTAGATATAATTCAGAGATGTATCCACAAGACTGAGCTGGAAATGCAAAGTGTGGGAGAAGAGACCTAGGATGCTCCCAGGTTTCCTGCTTGGGACACAGGTGATGTTCACAACGACAGGTTTAATAAGAGGAAGAAGAGATTTGTAAGAAAAGATGGTGGAATTTATTTGTTGTTTTAGGTGTAGGCTGACATCTAGAAAGTGATTTCTAGTACCCGGCTGTATAAGCTTGGGCTGCTATAACAAAATACCATAAACTGAGTGGCTTGTCGACAATAGAAATTTATTTCTTGCAGTTCCAGAAGCTGGAAGTCCAAGATCAGGATGCCAATAAGGTTGGGTTCTGGCAAGGACCACTTCCATGTTGCAGAGAACTGACTTCTTATTTATGCTCACGTAGTAGAAGGAGAACTAGCTAGTTAGCTCTCTGACTTCTTCTTCTCAGGGTACTAATCTCATTCATGAGGGCTCGCCCCTTGAGACCTAATTATCTCTCAAAGGTCCCAGGTCCAAATATTATTACATTGGGAATAGGGTTTCCACATATGAATTTTAGGGGGACACATTCAGTCCATTGCAGGTTGTTAATGCAAATTAAGCTGAGGAAAGGTAGATGAGAATGTAGAAGCTTTAAGAAGGATGTTGGATTTCATTCCATATGCAATAGGAAGGTATTGAAGGGTTTAAACAGAGAAGAGCGGGGATCATCTTTCCAGTTTGTTTCATCCTCTGCCAATTCTCACCTCATATTCTGTACCCAAACTAAAGTACTTTTAGTTCACTGAAGACACCTTTTATTGTTTTAAGCTACTAAGTTTGTGATAATTTGTTATGCAACAATAGAAAACAAATAGAGCTCTAATTTGCATAAAGCGAACACACCCATGCGACCACAAACTAAGTTAATAAACAGACAACATCCCAGAAGCCCCTTTTTGAAAGGTAAGTACAGTCCTGACTTGCCCCACCTTTGATTATTTTTGCCTATTTGTGAACATTGTATAATTAGAATCATACTGTATTTTATCTTTTATGACTGGCTTCTTCCACTCAATATTATATTCATGAAATTTATTCATACTGTTCTATGTAGTAGGAATTTATTCTCATTACTGTATATTGTTTATCATTGTTACATATGTTTTATTAATATATACCAACTTGTTTATCCAATCTATATCTGAGGGATATTTTTATTTTTTTTCTAGATTGGCACTATTACAAATTGTGCTGCCATGAACGTTCTTATAAACATATTTTGGGACACAATATACACATATGTGTTGGAGATATATCTAGGAGCTGAATCTGTGTGATTTATTTCACAATAACAGCACAAAGGAAGTAGGTGGAAGCAAAGCTGTACTGGAGCTAACTGGTTACAGTAAAAAACAAATTAGTATTTTACCACTTCCCTAATAAATGTGAAAAATTTAAGATCATTACTTTTCTTGGCTTTTGGTCTAAGTTTTTACAATGCATTTCAATTTTACATTTATTTTGAACCCAAGATCTATTCTTATTCTTTTTACAGTCAGTGTTGCTTTATATTTACTATTTCCTTTGAGCTTCATTCTCTCTGCATTTCCATATCACTTTTGCCTGAAGAATGCCTTTGGTACAGCGAATTCTTTAATACAGACATCTGTGCTGTGCGTTCTCTCAGAAGCTACTTAACTGAAAATATCTGGATTTGCCTCACTTTAGAAAGATATTAGTACTGGACATAGAATTCTAGGTTGATTTTTTCTTTGTTTTCTTTTTTTATTGTTGTGGTTTGTTTTTTCGTCCTATTGACACTTTAAAGTTATCATTCATTTTTTCCCAGCATCCATCATTTCTGTTGAGAAGTTAGCCATCAATCTTATAGCTGCTTCTTTAAATGTAATATGGCTTTTCTCCTGGGTGTTTTTAAGATTTTTAATTTATCTTTGATTTTCAACAATAGTATGCAATATACCTAGGACATTTTTCTTTATATTTATTCTGCTGGAGATTTACAAAATCTATTGAAATTTGGTGTTGAAATCTTTCACAAATTTTGGAAAATTCTTGAGCATTATCTTTTTTTAAAGTTTTCATTAAATTTTTAAGATTCTTTAGTTCCACGTGCCATTTTAAGAAATAACATGGAGAAATCCCACGTATCTTTTACCCAGTATCCCCCACTGGTAACATCTTGCAAAACCATAGTTTTGTTGTTGTGATATACAGTATCACAAGCAGGATATTGACATTCATACAGTCAAAATATAGAACGTTTCAGTTACCACCAGAATCTCTCACATTGCTCTTTTATACCCACACTCGCTTCCTTCCTTTAATTGCTCATTCCTTAACCCTGTCAACCACTAACATGGTCTCCATTTCTATAATTTTGTCATCTTAAGACAGTCATCTAAACAGAATTATTCAGTTTGTGGCCTTTTGGGATTGACTTTTTCCCCTGGAGTTTTGTCCAGGTTGATGCATGTATGTATCAATAGTTTGTTCTCTTTTGATGCTGAGTAGAGAATGGATGTACCAGAGTTTGTTTAATCATTCACCTATCAGAGGACATCTGGATTATTTACAAGTTTTGGCTATTATGATTAAAGGTGGTATAAACATCCATGTACAGGTTTTGTGTGAACATGACTTCATTTCTTTGGGATAAATGCCAAGAAGTGCAATTGTTGGGCCATATGGTAGTTCCATGTTAAGTTTTAAGACAACTACTTGTTTCCAGAGTGACTGTGCCATTTTTAATTCCTACCAGCAATATTTAGGTCCAGTTTCTTCACATCCTTACCAGAATTTGGTGTTCTTGCTATTTTTATTTTAGTTATTCTGATGGGTTTATAGTGATATCTCATTGCGGTTTTAATTTGCATTTCTCCAACAGCTGATGCTACTGAACATCTTTTCATGTGCTTATTTGCCGTATGTCTTTGGTAAAATATCTCTGCATGTCTTTTGCCCATTTTCTAATAGGATTGTTTATTTTTTTTCTCTGTTGAGTTTTGAGAGTTTTTAAATATATCCTAGCACTTTTTCAGATAAGTGGTTTGCAAAAATATTCTCTCACTCTATAACTTGCCTTTCCATCCTCTTAACAGGATCTTCCACAAAGCAAAAATTTTTAATTCTAATGAGGTCCAATTTATCACTTCTTTCCTTCCGTGAATGGTGCTTTTGGTGACGAGTCTAAGAAGTCTTTGCCTAGCTCTAGATGTCAAAGGTTTTCTCTTTTTTCCTCTGGAATTTTCATAATATATGTTTTACATTTTAGTCTGTGTTCCATTTTGAATTAAGTTTTATTTAATGTGTCTGAGGCTCCATTTTTGCTTGTGGATGTACAATTACTTCTGTTGAATTGCTTTTGAACCACTGTCAAAAATCAGTTAGACATGTTTGTGTTTGTTTTTGACATTTCTGTTCTGTTTTATTGATTTATCTATCTCTCCCTCTGCCAATACCACACATTCTTGATTACTGTAGCTACGTAATAAGTTCTGAAATCGAATAGATTCATTCCTCCCAATATATTCTTTTTCAAAACAGTTTTAGCTAGTCCTTTGCCTTTCCATATATATATACATATATATATGTATATATATATTCTACTATATATATATTAAAACAATCTTGTTTCTATCTACAAAAATTCTTGCTGGGATTTTGGCAGGAATTACATTACACAGGTGTATCAATTTTTGGAGAATTGATATCTTTAGTGTTTAGAGGCTTCCGATCCATGAACACAATCTATCAATTTATTTAGATCTTCTTTGATTTCTTTCCTCAGCATTGTTTAGTTTTCAGCATACAAGTCCTATACGTTTTGTTATATTGATACCTAAATGGGATTTGTTTTGAACAATTATAAATGGCAGTATATTTTTAATTTTAGTGTCTATGTATTAATTGCTAGCATATGGAAATACAATTGATTTTTATATATTTATCTAGTATCCTTTGATCTTGCTGAATTCACTTGTTAGTTTTAAGAGATTTTTTGGTAGAACCCTTGTGATTTTCTACATAGACAATTACATCATCTGCAAATAGGCACAGTCTTATTTCTATCTTTCTGATTGTTCACTTTTATTTCCTATGCTTGTGTTATTGTAATGGCTAGAGCTTCCAGCATTATGTTAAATAAGCATGTGAGAAAAGATGCCCTTACCTTCTTCCTGATCTTAGAGGGAAACCATTTAGTCTCTCATAATTAAGTATAATGGCAGCTTTTTGTAGATACTCTGTATCAAGTTAACGCTGTCCCCCACTATTCCTACTTTTCTGAGAGTTTTTATCCTGAATAGGTGTTGAATTTATCTATTGATGTGTGATTTTTCTTCTTAAGCCTATTAATATACAGATTACATTGATTGATTTCCAAATATGAAAACAGCCTTGAATCCCTGGAATAAACCTCACTTTGTTGTGGTTTATAATTCTTTATATGTATACATCTGACATCTGTTTGCTGTTGTTTTGTTAAGTATTTTTTGCATCTGTATTCATAAGGCATATTGGTCTCTAGTTTTTTCTTTCTTTCTTCTATACTATCTTCATCAAGTTTTGATATAAAGATAATAATAATTTCATAAAATGGATTGAGAAGTGTTCCATCCTTTTATATTTTCTATAAAAGAATGTTATGGACTAGGTTGTGACACCCGCCCCAGCTCCGAAATTCATATGATGAAGTCCTAACCCCTAGTAGCTCAGAGTGTGCCTATATTTGGAGATAAAACCTTTAAAGAGGTAATTAAGGTTAAATAAGGTCACATGAGTGGGCCTTACTCCAATATGACAGGAGTCCTTTTAAGAAGAGGAAATTTGGATGCTCAAAGAGCCGTACCAGAGTTGTGCATACACAGAGAAAAGACCATGTGAGGTGAGAAGACAGCCATCTGCAATCCTACCAACACCTTGATCGTGGACGTTTAGCCTCCAGAACTGTAATAAAATTCATTTCTGTTTTTAAGCCACACAGTCAGTGATGTTTGTTATTGCAGCCCTAGCAAACTAATATAGAGAATGTATATTATTGATTTTAATTCTTCTTTAAACATTTGGTAGAATTCTCCAGTGAAACCATCTGGGTCTGGAGATTTCTTATTTTGCAAGTTTTCAGATTATGAATTCAATTTCCTTAATAGTTATAGGATTATGCAAATTATCTATTTCATATTGTGTGAATTGTAGTAGTTCATAGGTTTTGAGATATGAACCACTTGATTCATTTCATCCAAGTTGTAAAATTTAGGTGTATAGAGCTGTTTATGTGTTTCCTTGTCATTCATTTGATGTCAACAGGGTCTGTAGTGATACTCCCTGTTTCATTTGTGATATTGGTAATTTGTGTCTTCTTTTTTCTTTATCGGTTTTGCTAGAAGTTTACTAATTTTGATGTCATTTTTAGAGAACCAGCTCTTATTTCATTCATTTTCTTTATTGCTTTTCTGTGTTCAATACCATTGATTTCTACCATTTTTTTTGTCCTTCCACTTGCTTTGCACTTATTTAGCTCTTATTTTTCTAGTTTTTTGAGTGGGCAGGGGAGCTAATATTATTCTTCGAGAGCTTTTCTCTCTTCTAATATATGCGTGGAGTGCAATTACTTTCCCTCTTAGCACTGCATTAGGCTTGTCCCACAAATTTGAATATGTTCCATTCTGATTTTCATACAGTTCACTGTACTTTTTAGAAAATTTCCCTTGATACTTACTCTTTGACCCATGGATTGTTTAGAAATGTGTTGTTAATTTTACAAGTGTTTCAGATTTTCCTGTCTTTTTCTTATTGAATTCTAGTTTGATTTCATTGTGGTTGAAGAGCGTATTCTGTATGATTTCAATTCTTTCAAATTTGTTGAGGTTTGTGTTATGGCCCAGAATACGGTCTATCACATATGTTCCATGGGTACTTAGAAAAGAAAGTGTATTCTGCGATTGTCGGGTAAAGTGCTCTATAAATGTCCATTAAATCCTGTTGGTCGATGATGATGTTGAGTCCTCTCCTTACTGATTTTCTGTTTAGTTGTTCTATCAATTTTTGAGGGAGAAGTGGTCAAATCTCCAGCTGTAACTGTAGATTTTTCTACTTTTTTCTATCTGTTTTTTCTCCACATATTTTGAGGCTCTGTTTTTTGATCGATGTACATTTAGGTGGATTATTTATTTTATCCTTGTATAACATCCTTCTATGTCTCTATTTTCTTTACCATGAAGTCTACATTATTTGAAATTAATATAGCCACTCCTGCTTTCCCTTTATTAGTGTTTCATTTTATATGATTTTCCATCCTTTTACTTCCAACCTGCCTAAATTGCTATATTTGAAATGAGTTACTTGTAGACAACACACACTTGAGTCATGTTTTTTAATCCGCTCTGCCAGTCTCTGAATTCTAACTGGTGTAGCTAACCCACTTGCATTTAATGTAGTTGTTGACAAGTTAGGGTTTATAGGAAGCCACTATTAAGAGGCAAGAAAAATACAAGATGGTAGTGTTTATCCCTGTAACAAAGTAGAGGAAAGTATAAATAGCAGTAGGTGTTTGAAAGCTTCAAAAGCTGAGAAATGGTAAGGTCATTGGAGACTTGCATGGAAGCAATTGCAGCAAGTTTAGGAATAAACACGAGGTAAGATAACTAGGAAGGTCAAGTCAAAACTGAGGTATACTTTCAAGAAGATTGGATTAAAAGGAGTGAAAGCAAGATGGTGATACTTTTGTGAAGACAAATTGTCAAGGAAAGAGTTTTTGTTATTATTTTTTTGACATAGACACAATCTTAAAATATTTACATATGGAGCCAAAAGAGCCATTAGCAATGAGAATGAAAATATGTGAGCTGAAAAAAATGACAGAAAAAAGATTCAGGACACAGGCGAAAGAAACAGTCTTGCCTTTTGAGAGGTGCTTGGTGTACAGAAGGTCCATCTACAGGAGGATACGTCAGATCAAAATGTTTTGAATTGGTGTTCTACCAATATCACTATCTGTTTTCTTCAGTCGTGTCTGAATCAGATCTGTATTTCTCTATTATCATGTCACTTCAATTAGTGAACCTATGAATTGAGCATATTTAATATTAGCTGCTGTTTCTGAGCCTCCAGGTGGCAGTGGCTTTATTGTAGTGGGTTTTGTAACACCAAGAGTCGTGGAATCCAATGTAAGAAATCATAACATCATTCTTACACTGCTTTGAGCATCACAAACGTGTATGTTCAACACCCGTTTCTCCGTATGCTGTGCACAATATCCTGAGTTCATTTGATACTGACACACATACTAAGATATACATACATAGATATAGTAAGATACAGTAAGATAATATGACCTAAAATGCACCTAAGTGAATTAACTTCGAGTTGTTTTAATTTAGAGAGAAGAAAAATGGTTGTTTGTCATAGGTCACCCTGGAGACAGGAGTGAGTTAGATTATAGTTTTACAACTTCACTACTAAAGTGCTATAACAGCAGAAAAGCTCAGTACATGATGTCGATATTAAACGCTTTCTGATTTATAAAACTGAAAACCTTCCTGACAGTTAGGCTTCCATTGTGACCAGCAATTGCTTAAAAGCAAATATAGGCACATTCACAGTTGTGTTAGACTTTAAAACATGGTTCATGTTATTCAGGCATATGTGGGACTAATATTAACCCCAAACTTAGTTTATTACAGAGTCCTGATGAGTTTTGATGTCATACAGAAGAGTTAAAATCATGTCTCTTGATTTACATGCTTTAGAACGTTGAGGAAATTGAATCAGCCTTTAGTCTCAGTTTCCTTTGCCGTAACGTGGCAGGCAAGTAATAGTCCATAGAGTTGTTGAAATTATTAAATTAAAAAATATAAATAAGGCATCTTTCACACTGTGTGACACAGTGTCGTTGCTCAATAAGTGGTTTTTTCTTTTGCTTGTCACTCAGTTGTGGGAAATACGCTCTATGTAAAAGTTGAGAAATGATGCATCTCCTGTGCACCATTTGCACGGGTTGACTGTCCTCCAGCAATAGGGTTACCTGGAAACTAAATGAGCAATTACAGATCTCTTAGACAACCTAGAATGGGAACAGGAAAATCTGTTCCTCAACTGGATTCTCTCTGTAGCAGCCTGACGTATTCTTTACCACATTAAAAATATACATATAAAAGTGTTAGGAATGGTTCTTTTAATTGGTCCTCTGCTAGATAGGCTATTTATAGAGTATGCTTGACAGTCGTATCCTCCACCTATCTTTGTCTTAATTTCATGCGCACACCTTCACCTTCGGGTAACATTTGACTTTCAGTTTCATTCATTCATTCATCCATTCATTCTTCTACTCGTGAATTCAAAAAGTACTTACTAAATGTCTATTTCCAGCACTGTGGAAGCAAGATGGACTATTTCTGGCATCAACACACTCAAAGATGAGAATGAGAAAGTAGATAATTAAAGAAGTAATAATATAGGATTGAAAATTTCTATCATGGCAGTTCCCCAGGGATTCTCTGGAGGACCTATATATGAGCAAGATATTTTATTGACATAAAAGTATCTCATAAAATCAGAAATGTGGCATTATACCAGCTCTAGTTATTTGTGTTGCAAACAGAGACTTTTTATAATAGGTTTATTGAGATATAATGTACATATCAAAAATCACCCTTTTAAAGTCTTCAATTTAGTGGTTTTTCTTATATTCAGAGTTCTGCAATCATCATCAGTATCTAATTTTGAACATTTTAGCTCTCCGAAAAGAAAACTATACCCATTAGCAGTCACACTACATTCTCTCCTACATCCCGGCTTACATCTACTAATCTATTTTGTGTCCATATACATTTGCCTGTTCTGCATATTTTATATAAAAAGAATCATACAATATGTAGCATTTTGTCACTGGCTTCTTTCACCAAATGTAATATTTTTATGGTTCATTGATGTCGTATCTGTATCAGTAATTAATTCTTTTGATTGCTGAATAATATTCCATTTTATGGATACACCACATTTTGTCCATTCCTCACTTGATTGACATTTGGGTTGTTTCTACTTTGGAATGTTATTAATACTGCTGCTAAGAATGTTCATGTGTAAGTTTATGTGTGAACGTGTATTTACTTTTCTCATGGGTGTATTTACTTTTCACCTTGGACTGAAATTGTAGGTTGTATAGTAACTATATATTTAGCATTTTACAGAGCCGTCAGTATGTTTTCCTAAGCAGTCGTATCCTTTTACAGTCCCACCAGCAATATATGAGGGTTCCAATTTCTCCAAATTTTCACTAGCACTTTTTATTTTCTGTTTTTGTTTGGTTGTTGTTGTTTAGCCATCTCAGTGAGTATGAGGTGGTATCACAGTTTGATTTTGATTTTCCAAATTGCTAATCATGTTTAGTATCATTTCATGTGCTTTTTGGTCACTTATATATCTTCTTTGGAAAAATGTCTACTCAAATCTTTTTCTCACTTTTAAATTGGGTTATTCATCTTCTTATTGACTTGTCTGCGTTCCTCATGTATTCTAGATATGTTTGGTGTCATATCTGAGAAGGTCCTGACTAATCCAAAATCATAAAGATTTTCTTCTAGGAGTTTTGTGGTTTTAAATCTTACAATTAGATATATGATCTATTTTTATTTCATTTTCTTTTTGGGGTATAAGATAGAGTGTCAACTTCATTCTTTTTCATGTGGATATCCAGTTGTCCCAGCACCATTTGTTGAGAAAACTACCCTTTCCCCCATTGAATTGACCTGACACTTTTCTTAAAGGTCAACTGACCATGAATGGTAAGGGTTTATTTCTGGACTTTCAATTCTATTCCAGTTATTTGTGTTTATCCTTATCTCAGTACCATATCACTTTGAGGTAAGTTTTGAAATCAGTAAGTGTGAGTCTTCCAGCATTGTTCTTGTTTTGCAAGACTGTTTCAGTTCTTCTGGACCCTTGGCATTTCTACTTGATTTTAGGAAAAGCTTGCCAGTTTTGTCCCTAAAAAATTGTAGGTTGGCTTTTTATAGAGATTTTGTTAAATCTGTAGATCAAGTTGGGGAGTATTGCCATCTTAACCATATTTAGTCTTCTGATGCATGAACATGGGATGTCATTCCATTTGTTAGATCATCTTTAATTACTTTCAACAGTGTTCACCATTTTCAAAGTACAAGTTTTGCACTTTTAAGTTTATTTCAAATTATTTTGTTGTTTTTGATACTATTTTAATGCAATTGCTTTCCTAATTTTGTTTTCTGATTGGTCATTCCTAGTGTATAGAAATATAATTGATTTTTGTGTATTGATCTTGGATCCTTTAACCTAATAAAAGTTATTCGAACTTTCATTTATTGATTCTATTAGGGTTTTTTTTTTCAGATTCTTTAGGATTTTCTATATATAAGAACATCTCATCTGTCATCTGTGAGTAGAGATAGTTTGACTTCTTTTCTAAACTGGAAGCCTTTATTTGTTTTCTGGCCTAAGTTCCCCATATAAAACTGCCAGTAGTACAATGGTCAGTAGATGATGTATGGGCATTCTTGTCTTTTTCTTGACCATAGGAGAAGATATTCAGTCTTTCACCATTAAGTATAATGTTATCTGTGGAGACTTTTGTGGATAGCCTTTACCAAATTGATGAATTTCCTTCCTACCCCTATTCTGTTGAGTGTTTTTACATTAAGGATGTTGTTTTTTGTCAAATACTTTTCTTGCATCCGTCATTTTGCTATAATTTTTCTAAATGTTTTGTCTTTTTGTTCCTCTGTTCTATCATTATTGCTTTCTTCTTCATTAAATAGATATTATCTAGTGTGTTATTTTAATTCTCTTGTTATTTCACTTATGTATTTTTCAGTTATTTTGTTAGTGGCTACACTGGCGTTTACAATTAATTTTTTTCTTTAGCGTAATCTAATCTGGATTAATGCTAACTTTATATTATACAAAACCTTTACTCCAATAAAGCTCTGTTCTTCCTCCCTACTTTGTGCTCTTATCATCATGCAAATGACATTTCCCTACATCATAAATCTATCAAATCAATTTTTAATAATTCTTTTTTTAGTGCAGTTATTTTTAATCTGTGCGAAGAAAAGTGTTACAAACAAAAATACATTTTATGACAATTCATATTTATCTATATGGTTGCCTTTGCTGATACTCTTTATTTCTTCATTTGGATTTGATTTATTGTCCAGTGTTCTTTCATTTCAATCAAAAAGATACTCTTTAAGGGGCTGGCCCCGTGGCCGACTGGTTAAGTTCGCACGCTCCACTGCAGGCAGCCCAGTGTTTCGTTGGTTCGAATCCTGGGCGCGGACATGGCACTGCTCATCAGACCACACTGAGGCAGCGTCCCACATGCCGCAACTAGAAGGACCCACAACGAAGAATATACAACTATGTACTGGGGGGCTCTGGGGAGAAAAAGGAGAAAAATAAAATCTTTAAAAAAAAAAAGATACTCTTTAAAGCAAGTCTGCTAGCAAACAAACACAATCCCCAAACTCTCAGTTTTTGCTCACCTGAGAATGTCTTAACTTCCTCATTTTTGAAGGACAGTTTTACTGGATATAGAATTCTTGGTTGACAGTCTTCTTTCAACACTTTGAATATGTCTTCCTCTGGCCTCCATGACTTCTGAGGATAAGTCAGCTGTTAATGTTTTTGAGGATTCCTTGTATTTGATGAGACTTTTTCTCACTTTTTTCAAATTTCTCCCTTTGGCTTTCAAAAATTTGACTATGATGTGTCGAGGTGCAGATATCTGAGTGTACCCTGCTTGGAGTTTGCCACACTTCTTGGATATTTAGATTATTTTCCTTCAAAGTTTGGAATTTTTGTCCATTATTTCTTCGAATATTATTTCTACCCATTTCTGACTCTGCTCTCATTCTGTGGTTCCTATTATGCACACATTGATATGCTTTGTGGTCTCCCATAGGTCTCTGAGGCTTGGTCCATTTTTATTTATTCTTCTCCTTTGTGTTCTTCAGACTGAATAATCTCAACTGACCTGTCTTCAGTTTACTTGATTCTTTCTTCCACCACTTAAAATCTATGGTTGAGCCCCTCTAGTGAATTTTTTATTTGTTATTGTACTTTCAACTTCAGAATTTCTATTTGGTTCTTTTTTACAATTTCTATCTCATTATTAATAGTCTCTGGTCTGACATCATTCTCATATATCCATTTAATTTTTTAATCTCAGTTTCTTTTAGCTCTTTGAACAGACTTATAATAGCTGATTTAAAATCTCTGTTTACATTTATTTAGGAAATCCAACATCTGGACCTTCATTGAATTTTTTTCATATTGAATGCTTGTTATTTCCTTATGGGCCACACTTTCCTGTTTTATTCCATATCATAATTTTTTTGTTGAGAACTGGACATTTTAAGGAATATACTATGGTAACTCTGGGAATCAAATTTCCCTTCCCCAGAGTTTGTTGTTGTTGCTATTTGTCATTGCTGTTGTCACTCCTGCTGCTGTTTGTTTGTTTGTTTTCTGATTTTCCTGGACTAATTCTGTAAAGTTTGCATTCTTTGTCATGTGCAGCCACTGAGGCCTCTGCTCAGTTAGTGGTCATCTAATGATTTGACAGAGATTTCTTTAAATGTCTTGAACCAATGAACCATAATTGCCAAGGGATTCTGTGTGTGTGTTGAGCGTGCATTCAACAATCTGGCAGTTTACCAGTCATCCTTACCTTCACTTCCTGCTTTTGCAAAGCGTCAAGAGAAGACCGAGTTAAGAGACTGGAGCCTTGTCATGTCTCCTGGGTATGTGCACAGCCCTGCACATAGGTGTGGCCTTCTAGATTCCCAATACAATATCAGAAATTTTCAAGGACCCTCCAAAGATACCTCATTTCACATTTTTTCCCTTTAAGTTTTTTGTCAGTCTCTTGCTAGCCCTGACAGTTATCATCACTTCAGGCAACTATGATGTTAAGCAATTGCCATGGATTGTTTTAGACAAATGTTCTGGAGAAAGGCTTTTTCACACTGATTAAACCATGAGTTATGTCAAATAAAGACAAGCCCTGAGTATGGGACTTTTCCAAAGAATTGTCCAACAGGGCAAATAGTGACAATTCTCTGGGATTGAACTTTTAGGGGAGCCTCAAATCCATTCTGTTGCCTTCAGTGTCTGATAGTAACTGGTTCTCACAATTACTGTGGTTTCAAGGGTGTCAGTTTTCCAGCTTTGTGAGGACTGTAGGTAGGAGAATGGGAATAGGGCAAGTTGAAATGCCGCAAAGCTGGATGTTCCTACAGAAATTCAGCCATTTTCCTTAATGGATACCCCTTAGATTACTGTAAGATTTAGTTAATTTTCAGAGTTCTGTAAAACTTGGTTTTTAACAAATTTTGCTTTCACAGAGGAGCATATTTTCATACGTCCTTACTCCACCATTCCAGAACTACTTCTCCACAAATGTGAATTTTTTAAATAAATTGTGCTCTCTTATACAATGTGACCGTGATGTAGATAAGCATGCATAAATAGAGGTAGTTATATCGTTGGTGAGATCTTTGCATGCATGTGAATAATCTTCCCTGCATTTTTCTTGGGAAAGTGCAATGTTGACACTTACGTAAAACAGCTTGTCTTTCGTCTGTTTCTATTCTTCTAGAACGTAGTTGTCTCTTTCAAAGCTCACACTCTGTTTTCACACTGATGGAGGATCAAATGATGTTATTTTTTTCAGTTACAGCAAGAAGAGATTCATCTTTTAACTTATGTATTATTATAATTTAAAATGTAGTGTAAAAACCAAGCATATCCTTTTATTATAAGATTATATGTACCAATATAGCCACTTTATTATAAAACAGAATGTATTAAAAAAAATGAAATGATGAATTCATATGATCCAACCACTTTAAGAGCACCAAGCCAAAGATAAATAGAAGTAAAACCGGTGAACTTTTATTTTCCTTCCATCTTCTTCACCAAAGAGATTAATCATAGACTTGGAAAGGGTAAAGTAAATAGTAATGAGGAAGCCCAGATCTCATAAAAAGACTGATGGTATCCAGGCCCTGAAAAGCATTCCTGAGGCCTGAAAGAATGAGCCCCTGTGATCAAGGAGCCAATGTCAATTACTGATGAGAAACTGTAGAGCAGGTGCAATAAATGCCAGAAAACTGAAATTGAAAAATTAGTCTCACGTTTCAAAAGGAGAAGAAACTAAAGTTTGGTGGAAATGAAACTAAACCTCAGAAAAGCATTCTTAGTTGGCGTATTTAGATTATTTGTGAAGTTTACTCTGACAACCCTTTAGAGCAGATGCTGATTTTTGCAAAACATAAAAACATCTCATGGTATCCTTGTGGAAAAGATAGTTGTATAAACGTAACCAAAGACAATAAATCATTTAATGTCATCCTTGATATTGCCGTTGAGTTGCTGCTGAACTCCATCATTTTTGTCCTCTACTTGCTAAAGGCATACTTTTAAAATGTGTAGTTTGCAGTATTATGGGGGAAATAGTCATATATCAAATGGCAGAAAAAGGATTGAAGATTATCTTGATCAGAGGAAAAAACCAAGAAGATGAAATTTAAATGAGGACAATGTAAACCCCCTACATTTAGGTCTCGATGTTAAATTATGTAAAATAAGAAACAGGCCCTTTCTTTTACTAATTGCTAATATTAAGAAAAAAATTTTGAGAGAACATCCCAGAATGAAGCTCTGCATGGAGTGGAACAGCAGATTTTATGATTTCTGAGTTCTCTTCCAATGATAAGATTTGGAAATTATATATATGAACTTACTATTTGAAGAAAAGTTGGAATATTTTAATAACTGCCAGGAATCATTTATAAGTGTAAAATATATTGAATGGTGATATCCCGAGATGAAACATTCATTTTTACCTGTTTCATTCTCTGCGGTAATTCCTCCTTTATCCTGGTAACTGATATCAGTTAAAACCTGATATTAGATGGTTGTATCACTCTTAAAGTAATTAGCATGCATATAAGGATAGATTTCATATCACTTCTTCAATGCTGGCATGCAAACTTTATGCTAAAAATAAAAGAAAAATAATTTAATATTTTTTTGCGGAAATATCTTTTAAGTATTCAAATTGAACCATCGCTATCTTAAATTGTAGCTATGTGATTTCACCTAATGAAAGAAACTAAATGAATCCATGCTAATGCGTTACTGGTATGTGCAGAACAAGAAGAACAAATCACACAAATTTTCCCACTTAATTATTGTGCTAGAAATTCATTGTCAGATTATTGACCTATTTGGTCATGCCCAAGTTAATCATGTCTGAACCTTTCCCAGTGGGAAATAAGCTTGTTCACTTCCTGTCTTGCAAGAATATCAACTAAAACTCAGTCACATATGCCTATAGCCCTCTCACTGCAGCCCACCGTAAACATCATCTACAACAGCGAGACGGCAGTCTGCAGCGAGCCCAGGAGACTTAGTGTCAGAAACTCATCCCTTCCTGTGTCCTTTTTTCTCCATTCTGCTCAATCATTTGCCACATTAAATTAAAACTAACTCTGTTTGCCAAAGCCCTCACTGCTTTCTCTTTGCAAGGGGCTGTTTTGAAATACTGAAACAGAGTTTACATTCAGTAACAGACTAGTAAGCCAGCAACTTTAGTTGCTTATTAAAGTCAAGCATGTGTCTTTGTTTCATGTTGCTAATGATGTGGAACCATAGAGGCCCAAGTATATTTCGCCTGGACGGTGTGGGAGCGAATGCTGAGAGCTCATTACTCGGCTCCCCATTGGAATCCTGCAGGCTCCCGCTCATTGAGGAGACTGTGGGGGCTTTGACAGAATTATTATACTGAATATTTTTAGACTCATTAACTATATCACCAAAGCAAAGCATCTCTTCCTTAGATGCAAATGGCTGCAGCTACTGTGGCTTTGCTTTAGTTATTGCAGAAAAAAGGATGAAGCTTGAAAACAACTTAAGAAAAAGACTCCATGCCTGAATGTTTGATTTTGCAACTTGTATTGGGACTATCTGTGGCTGTTTTGCCACGTTTGAGCCACTTGTATAGAAGTGCTATTTACAAAGATAAACATATTCATATCTCCATATTAAGCAATAATCAAAATCATTTTTTAATTGTCTGTGTGTCCTATAATGGATTTCTGGATGTGAAGCTTTGACGATTATACTTTGAGCTCAGGGTTATGATATTCATTCCCAAGATTATAGAATAAGTTTTGGTGCCTGACCTAAATCTATACTGAGAATGACTATGTAGTTAAAATAATAATTTGGGGGAATAGCTGTTCTCTAATTCGGGAATTGTAACATATGCTGCCTGGCATGAAAGATGACACACTGTCTTAGATCATTACAATACCTTAACACAGCAGTCTGATTTAAGGTTGAAGAGCAAGAAAGGAATCTTAACCTACCTCCAAATTGTCTTGCTCTCCTGGATTTCAGTTCAACTTTAATGTTACTTTATTGAGGCTTTTGGTGATTTAATTTAGGCTTAAGAAGCCCTTAAAGAAAAAAAAATATGCATACCTTAAAATTAATTCTTTAGAGCAAAGGACAGAGAACTACATTTATGGTGCCATTTGCTATGGAAGTTAAGTTGAATCCATACAGAGTTTCATATTTCCAAAAATAAATTGTTTCAGTACTTCAATGAAGTGTCTTTAATTTCTCATATGTTGTTTACAAGTGTGCCAAAAAATTGTCACCTCTAGCACCTAGGATGTGATGCATTTTCTGAGCATTTAAACATTGATTTGATCTGAAATATTTTGTTCTTTAATGAAAAAATTGTTTGTGCACTAATATTCAACGCTTTGGAAGAAATACCCTTTGATTTTATTTGCGGTTCATTTCCCACACTACAGTGCTTTGACAATGGTGACAGTGACTTCATACATCAAGAATTTCTCCTGCTTTCCATGACCGCCAGGGAATCTGAGGGGAATACTTTACATCTGAAATGTGTTTTCCTTTGGGATTCCACCATTAGAATAACAGGTCTGATCAGTAGCCCATTATGAAATGGAACTTCTACAATGGAAGAGAGAAAAAGGAAGGGGAAAAAAATCCTAAAAAAGCAACCACCCAATAATAAAACTACAAAACTGGGAATTTTACATGCATATTAAATTTATACTATACCTTTTAGAACTCAATTACCCTTTTATAAGAAATTCAAAGACCCTCTTTTCTCCTAATATCAAGAGCATAAAAAAAATTGAGTATTGTGAGGTAGGAAATGTTTAACCCAGATTATTAGAAGACAGTGATAATGAGGTCAATGTCATGGAATTGTCTCATGGGAGCATTCACTTCCCTTGGAGTCCAAGAGGATATCTCAAAATTCCTGTCAATGTTGCTAACAGAGATCATAAGACAGGGTATACATCCGTTCCCCAAATGTTTTACACTCCTTACCGATAACAATTCAAAATATAAATCTTACCACTAATGAATCTGAAGCACCACCATTTATTCAAAAGTATATTGTGAATCTACTGGGTGGAAGGCATTCTTTTAGATATTAGAGATACAATAGCGAACAAAACATTTGTGTCCTGGTCAGGGAGATAGCTAACAAGGTAAATCAAATCTATAGTGTGTTAAGAAATAAATCCAGAATGAAGACAGGAAATGTTGGGGGTGGGGAGGGGATTCTAGATGGGTGGATAGAGAAGGATTAACTGAGATGGGTTCTTTGGAGTAAAGATATGAAGGAATTGAGAGAGGTAGCCATGTAGATATTTGGGGGACGAGCATTGTAGTAATACAGTATGCACAAAGTCACTAGGGCAAGAGCATGTCTAGAAAAAGAAAAAGAACAAAAGGCTGGTGTGAAAGAGGAAAAGAGGTAGAAGAGGACAGAGAATAACAGCCATTTAGAGCCTTGAGAGCTATTGGCTTTTCCTTAGTGTTAGATGGGAAACCATTGAGGATTTTGAACGGAGTCATGACAAAATCTAAATTACGATTTAACTGGGTCACTCTGTCTGCTGGGTTCAGAATAGACTGAAAGGAGTTAAAGATAGAAGCCGGGAGGCTATTTTAGTAATCTAGATAAGAGATTATGGTGGCTTCCATCAAGATGATTCCTATGGCAGTACTGAGAAATAGTCAAATTCTGGATACATTTTAGAGATAGAGCCAATAGAACTTTCTAATGACCTGATGAGGGGAGAAAGAAAAACAGAGGAGTAGAGGATGATCAGGATGGCTTGCTTAAGCGACTAGAAGAATGAAGTTGCCTTTACCTGACAAAAGGAAGGCTGCAGAGGAGGCAGGTTTAGGGGAAAATATCAAGAGCTCAGTTTTGCTCATGTAATACTTGAGATGCATTTGAGACATTCAAGTGGAGATATCTTGTAGGCTGTTGACAGAGAAGTCTGGAGTTCAAAGGGAATGTCCTTGCTGGAGATATTGATTTGAGAGTATTCCACATATAGATAATTTTTATAATCACTAGATTAAATGAGATAATCTCAGGATAAAGGAGAAGTTATTGGTGACCTTGGTAAGAGTTTTAGCTGAATTATAAGGTAGAAAAAAAAAATCTTGCTGTAATAGTTTCAAGAGAAAATGAAAGGAGAACTAGTGGAAACAAGAGTATAGACATCTTGCTCAAGAAGTTTTCTGTAAGTATAAGGTGAAAAAATAAATACCATACAGTGAAATGTGATCAAGAGAGGATCTATTTTTCCAAAATTTTTGTACACTAAGACAAATTATCTAGTAGAGGGGAGGGACTGTTGTGGCAGGAGACGTAAGGGAATAATTGAAGAGGTGCTGAGACACTGTCCTTTGAGTATGTGCGAGACTATGAGATCAATGACGCAAATAGAGGGATTTTCCTTTGCTAGGAGCATCCACGGTAACAGGAGAAAGAGCAGAGTATACTGACAAAGATAAGTGAAAGATGGATGCTGTAAGTTTGTTTGGAAGATATTTTTTGACGGTTTCAATACTTTTAAGTGAATTGGAAAGCAAGTTCAGTTGAGAATGAGGATGGAGGAAGAGGTGCTGGAGGTTTGAGGAGAGAGGAGAAAGTATAATACAGTGGCCTAAGAGAGGAGAGGACTTAACTGACTAAGGAAATAATAGTTTATTTCCTTTCATCATGAAGGACTTACTTAAGCTTGGTGATCATAAATTTAAAGTGAGATTGCTTATCATAGTTGTGGATTTTTCTCCAGCCACGCTTAGTTAAAAGAGTCCATCCTCAGAACAGGAGGAGAGTTGTGCCAAGGGAAGAGGCTACCACTTAAATACATATGTAATAATGGTAATTCTCATTACATACCAAATAAGAGGACACTACATGAAACAAAGCAACAAAGCAAAGACGGGAGAGTGAGGGAGAGAGAGAAGAAGAAAGAGAGGAGAGAGAAAGATGATAGTAGAGAAAGATGATAGATAGATAGATAGATAGATAGATAGATAGATGATGGAGTTTTGTTGTTTTGTTTTGTGAGAAATGTTGGATTTAGGGATCAGCTGACTTTAGGATAAAGTCTAGGGATTGACTGACTTTTGGGTATCAGGGAGAATGAGCTGGCAAAGTAACAAGTGAAGCTAAGAGACTGGCATATTTGAAATTATGATAAAGGATATTATTATTGGAAATAACAAGGTTATCATCATGATCCAGGAAAGAAGGCTGAGTAAATTGGAGGACAAGCTTAAGGGATCAAGAAACTGAGAATCCAGGAAAATAGAGTTGTCTACATAGATTTTGAAATGTACCAGAAGTTATAATGCAGTAACTTTGGAAAGAGTGACAACAAGCCAAGTGCTGAGACTTCAAGAAGTGATCACTCATGACCTGGAGAAGGACAATATGACTAAACAAGGGGGTTAGTGAGTGGTAAACTAGTATGGTGAAATGATTTTCGAAGTTTTAGGGTTTTATGAAGAGTGAAGGGACAACAGAATCGAAGACAAAGAGGACCAAGTAAGACATGTACACCACTGCAGACCCAGTGGTACAGGTATGAAGGATGTGGGAGGAAAAAATAACAGTATTTATGAGAACTGCAGAAAAAGCGGTGTCATGAGAGAGAGCCAGGTTTAAGCTGGAGCAGAAAGTTAAAGAAATAATCACAGAAGAGTTTGGTATAAAACACTCTTTTAACCCCTGGCAACAGTGACATTCATAGGGTGATCAATGGATAATATAATTGTTATAGCAATTTTATTCTTATTAAATCAGTACATAAATGGCAGCACACAATGCATATTATTCGTTAAACATCTTTAACTTTACTATATATTGACTCTCTTTCCAGGGGTAATGCCAAGAGTGGGTTGAAAGGCCTTAATCCCTCAATAATCTTTCTAACTCCCTCCCTCAGCAAACTCAACCAAATCAACATGTAGCCTAAGTAAAAATGTGATGCTAATGATACAAGAGAAACTTCAGTTCGAGTTCCCTAGCCTCCAACATGCAAATCAGCTGCCATAATTAAGATTCAGAATTTCTGTGGTGGCAGCTGAATCCCCCAATCCTCCTTGTTACACCCATACTCTACCACACTCCACCACATGAAGCTTATCTCTTATCATTCTTCAAATCCTACCCTGGGTCCCAGTGACGGTGCAGTGTCGTGGCTGCATATCTTGTACTTTCTCTCTAGCATCATATTGTAATTTGCTGTATGCTTGTTCACCTCCAAGGGCCAATGTTAAGCAATGGCATGTAGGAGTGGGGTTAGGGGGAAGAGGTGGGCTAGGTTAGCTCCCCCACCCCAACACACGTGCATAATCTTCAGCTCCTTCTGAAATTTTTCCAAATTCATATGCCACCTAAGTGATTACAATACATTTGTCGTAAAAATTGTAGCTTTGTGACAAAGTCACTAGATCCTTTTCCTCCTTCCGGTTGGATTGTCACCTGCAAACCTCTCCTATATGTGAATTCTGGAGCCACCATTAGTCTTTAGATGCACAAACATTCATCGTAATGGAAGGAGTATCGGCCTGGGAATTAAAAAACTTGAACCCTGTTGCTAATAATTGGTTTGTCCACTTTAGTGTCATTGATCCTCAAGCTTGCACAACTGTAAAATAAAGCATTCATGCCAAATAAACTTAAATTCCATTCTTATCCAATGATTCACTTGTAACCAAACCATTAGAATATTTGAGACAACTTCACAATGAAAATTGAGAACATAATTACAAGAAATAAGAAGCCAACACATCACTACCCAAAAGATCAATAAGACACAATTGCAAGCCATTTGTCAACATACAAATGTAATATTTAAATGTTTACCATTACAAACTCTATTGCACAATGCTTGCATCTCATTTTTCATTTGCATACATATTAAGAGAGGGGTGAAATTTTTAAAGAGGTGGTTACTGGTAAAAAATCAGCCTTTGATAAACTCAGTTATTTTATGGCCAATCAATTGAGCTGAGTTATGTCACACCAATCATTTGACTTTAACAGAGGGAATATAAATATAGCAGTCACCAAGGGCCTATTTTTTATGCACCCCAGGGCTCAGTCTGAGAACTTCTTTTTTTCATGGACCAGTATCTACTACCACCTATTTGCCAGCAATATGAGGACCAACATAATTTGAGTCACTGGATGAAGATGACAGGGTCCTATTTCCTTAATCTTGAATTGTAATGCTCTTGAGCAGATGGTTTTAGTAATGACAGTGAGATTAGCCACAGAACTCATCAATGAAAACATGAACCTTAGCTTGAAATTTCCACTTACAAGATGTCACCTGCTGAAAACAAATCTTGAACCAGTTTTTTAAGTCAGAGAATTAATTTTTAACTCATATATTCATACATAAGAAATTAAATTTTATTTGTATATTATTTATTATATATGTTGCAAAATTATGACCAGAGACCCCCGAGAACAGCTCCTATTATTATAACTTTCTGCACTGCGATGGGAAGGTCACAGGCCTTGTTGTTGGGTAAAAAAAGATATGAATTCTTTATATGCTCTTTGAACATGGGATATTTATACGACTTCTGTGTATGAATTGCTACTTCTATACAAGAATAGTTTGTAATGGCATTTGTGTTAATTTTCTATTGCTCTATAACAAATTACTGCAAATTTAGCAATTTATACATTTAATATTACGATTGCCATAGATAAGAAGTGCAGGCACAGTTTATCTGGGTCCTCTGCTCAGGGTCTCACAACTGCAATCCAGCTGTCAGCCAAGCTATGATCCTTTCTGGAGCTCAGGATCCTTTTCCAAGGCCACGTGTTGTTGCCCACACTCAGTTCTTTCTTACTATCAGCCAGGGGTCACTCTCAGCTCCTGAGGCCCCCACAGGTCCTAAATACCTTGTAGCCCTCTCACCAGCCCTCTCACAGCATAAGACGTACTTCTTCAAGACCAGTAGGAGGAGCTCTCCTTCCTGTCTGCTAAGACAGAGTTATATAACCGTATATCCTAACATAATCACAGAAGTGACACCCTCGTCACACTCGCCATATTCTACCGGCTAGAAGTAAGTCACATTTTCCACCTACACTCAAAGGGAGGAATTCTACAAGGATATGACTCATTAGGGATCGCCTTAGAATTCTGCTTACTACAGTGGTATAGAGCGTATTTGTTGAGGTAATGCATCTACATCTAAAACACTTGACTTATAAAAATCACTTGCTAAATGTAAGCTATATGACTGCTTCTGTTTATATAATATCTAAATATAAGCAAATAGTTAAGCTTTGAGATTGAATTTTCAAAAATTAATCAAATTGAGAATTAAAAATTATCATTGCCATTGGAGAACATTTATTAAACATTTATTTGTACATTCCTCTCCAATGTATTGTGAGCTTGTAGCTAAATTAGCTCACGTAATGCTTTGAAGCATTAGGAATTTTCCCCTCTTAAAACAATATCTCTTAATAAGCATTCTGAGGTGAGAAAGCAAACCAAAGCAAATCAATCTTAAATAAGTTATCTTCGCCTATTACAATGGCTGAGCAGTAATCAACAGGTCTATGCCAAAATTGACTTGCTCTGAAAATATGATGTTAATGCAGTCAGCCAGTTAAATATCTCAGATCCTTATATATGATCAGTAGCAATTAGACTGTAAATTAATCTCATGTTGAAAGAGAGATGTGCTTATTCATTTCTCCTTTTGAAACATAACCTTCTATTAAAAAGCCATTTAATTCTTCCATCTAAACTTAAGTGAAAGGCAGCAAAATCAATTGGGAACATAGCATATTTACATTCAGTACTACTCTTCACTTCTATTTCCAGTTCTTCTAGATTTTCACGTGCAGCAGGAATTGCACAGTAAAAGATCATTACTTTCTCTTTGATACACAAACTTCGAACTGTAGAAAAAGTTGTTTCTATTTATTTTGGATAGGATAAGAATGAATGAGGTGATTCGGCTTTTTCCCAACAGGTTCTCATATCAAAATTGCTAATATTTGAAACCACTATATTTGTCTTCCTTAGATAGCCACTGTACTAGACAGGGTTCTCCAGCGAAATAGGGTGGGTATGTGTTTTTATATATATGTAGAGAGAGAAATATTTGTTTTAAGGAATTGTCTCACGTGATTGTGGAGGTTGGCAAATCCAAAATCTGCTGGGTAGGCCAGCAGGCTGGAGACCCAGAGAAATGGTGCAGTTAAAGTCTGAAGAAAGCCTGCTGGCAGAATCTTGTCTCTTTTGGGAGACCTCCATCTCTTTTCCTTCAGATCTTCAACAGATTAGATGAGATCCACCCATATTATGGAGGGCAATCTGCTTTACACAAAGTCTGCTGATTTAAATGTTAATCCCACCTGAAAAATACTTTCATGGAAACATCTAGAATAGGGTTTAACCAAATATCTGGGTACCACCGCCTAGCCAAATTGGTATATAAAATTAACCATCATACCTGCCTTCCCTGCCCCACCTCCACATAAAGAATGCAAGTAGTATTAGGGTTATTCGATCCATTAAAGAAATTTTATACAAATTTTCAGGGCAGAGAGGTTATAATCAAAATTAAAGAGAGTTTTGAATAATGCTTTTAAATCTTTGTAAATTGGAACGGGGGTGAGCTCTGACATTTCATTGTCATTTTATATTCCTTTGATCTACATGGCATTGGATATTCTATAACGTTAACATTTGTATTAATTCATTTTTAATATGTTCCCACTCTTTGCTCATTTTTTCTGTTGAGATACTCTTCCTTTTTTCTTATTGATTTGTATGATCTCTTTATGACATTTCCCACTATTTTTGCTTCAAATATTTTCTAGACACAAATTTTGGGTTTTTTTATACAGCATTTTAAATTTTTTCTTGCAATCAAATACATCTAGATTTTTTATTATTACAAATCTTGCCCATCTCATGATCAATTAAAAATCCTTCTGGATTTTATTCTGATTCCTATGGTTTAATTGTTTGTATTTAACTCTTTAATTCATATTTGACAAGTTTGAAATCATATTATACTTGTAGTTTGATGTCCTGCTTTATGTATATAGAATTTTATATGGGGCATTTTCCATAAAATAAAATATTGTTTGGTGTATGATATGAGCTGAGGATATGATTTATGCTTTTCTAAATTTCCAGTTTTCTCAACGTTGTTGATGTGTTCTGCTTTTTTTAAGTTAAATTTCTTTCATGCTATTCCTAACTCAATGACCTTGATTAAGATTACTTAATATTTCTGTACTTAAATGTCTTTGTATATAATATAGGAATATTAGTAGTAACCAACTCAGGATTGTTGAGAGTATTAAAAAATAACATTACAGGGGCTGGCCCCGTGGCCGAGTGGTTAAGTTCGTGCGCTCCACTGCAGGCGGCCCAGTGTTTCGTCGGTTCGAATCCTGGCCGCGGACATGGCACTGCTCGTCAGACCACGCTGAGGCAGCGTCCCACATGCCACAACTAAAGGAACACACAACGAAGAATACACAACTATGTACCAGGGGGCTTTGGGGAGAAAAAGGAAAAAATAAAATCTTTAAAAAAAAAAAATAACATTACATACAAAGTGCTTAGAACAGTGCCTGGCAATATTAATAGCTCATTAATGTTAAGTTAGCATGATTATATTTATTTCACAATTATCAGTTCAGATTCCTTGGTCCACCTATTAATCCTTTCACAATTCCAGATTTTGATTATTTTTCTTTGGTGTATCTTGATATGACAGCATCTTCTGCTTAATTGTTTCTTTTGTCAAAAATACAACAAAAATATACATTCTTTGAGCTTTTACATCTTTAATATGCCAGACAAGTTTTAGAGTTACTTTTAAGTATCTCCTGCCAAAGAAGTCCCATCGATACTTTGTTTTGGATTGAGCTGAACCACTGATTTAACTTCAGAAAAACTGAGGGGAAACAGTGAGGTTGAGTAACTTGTCCAATAGGGCAATAATACTAAGAGCGGTTGCCGTGATTTAAACAAAGGCAGTCTTAATATAAAATTATATTTTTAAATTACTCTTTGAAGAATCACATTCAGGACTGAAAAACCAGTTGATATATTTAAATAACAATTTCTTTTTTGTAAAATGGAGAAGTCCATAAAAAAAGAACTTCTACCACATAGTCAAACCCTGATTCTTACTTGCAGAACTGTTTTAATCATGTGCCCTAAGTGCCTCCGTCCCTTGATAAGCAATTTTGCTTATTTGAAACGCAGTACCACAACTAGGTTAATGAAATGCTATTCCCAGGGACTGTGCCCAGAGAATTCCCTTTGCTCAGTGGCGAGCCCAGCCCACCACCTCTGAAAAAGAGTGTAGGGTCATTGCCAAATGTTATCTGAATTTGTTGGCAAAGCTTAGCTCCTATCATCAAAAGGCTAACAAAATATTAATATTTTCAAGTAAGTCATTAAACAAAGAACTGGAGCTATGGTATAAAACCCTGACTTAGCCACCCTGGA
This sequence comes from Equus przewalskii, assembly GCF_037783145.1. NCBI lineage: Eukaryota > Metazoa > Chordata > Mammalia > Perissodactyla > Equidae > Equus > Equus przewalskii. The sequence continues at coordinate 55,435,977 of NC_091837.1, read as the reverse complement.
AATACTGCATGATATTCTTATCTCTAAAACCAGAAGTCCATTCTTATTCTTATTTTTCTCCCTTTTACACCCGTGGAAGACGTGGATAATCATCACTGAATTCTTCTTTGCTTTGTACAAGCTAATTCTCCACAACCTTCTAAACACAATGTTCCAGGTGGCCATAATTAATTAATTAAAATTGACACTTGAGGAGAAACCTATTTACCTACTTTCTAACTCATAACTTCTATTGAACAAACCAATGAACTTTGTGATTATTCTGAGTCAATTTTGGTCTCGGAAGCTTTTTTGTTTAATCCTATATAAATGAACTACTGTGTATCAATTTCTATATTCCCTCTGAGTTTCATTACATAAAACTGTTGATGCAATATTAATGGAAACAAGATACCTTCACTTCAGAGGCAAAGTGGAATTTGGGTTCAAGGATGTGGGTCCAAATTCGTACACTGCTTGCCTAGAGACGGAGTTCAGTAAAGGGTTCAAATTTTTCTTCCAAGTCAGGAAAATTTGCATGAGTCCCTTATTCATTAAATTTCTTCTGTCTGCATTATCGTGGCTTTCTTTCTACATCTCTAATCACCATTCTCTCCTGTGAAATAGTTCACCAAGACAACTGGTAGAACTAAAATAAAAACAATGACGCTAGGTTTAGAGAAAAATGAGAGAATCCAAACATATTTAGGACTTAGAAATTAAGTTATTTGGCAACCAATTGAATGGGTATGCTGGAGGAGAGAAGGAAGATTCATGGGTGACTGAGGTTACTCTTGGTCACTGTAGGTAACAAGATGCACGACACTGCCAGTAACCAAAAGAGACTAGACAAATTTGAACAGACTTGAGAAGAGAAACCGCATTGCTGTTATGTATAGTACTGCCCAGTCAAAGAACAGGACTCTACTTTAACTATAGGATGAAATTCTAACCCCTGTGCCTGGGACTTAGCACTCCCCACTTTCTCATCTCCCCACCACCCCAGGCTTTTTTTTTTTTCTCTTTTCTCTTTTCTTTTGCCCTGATTAGCCCATTTTGCTCATCGAAGCCCCTACAGACTAATTCCTCTAGGCCAGCTTTCTTTGCCCATGTTTCCACTTCTTATTAGAATGACCTTTTTTTATGCTCCAGCACAGAAGATTCCTTTCCTTTCTTCAGAGGTCATATTGAGGCGTCTTCCTCTAGAAAGCTGTCCTGGACCATGGCAACTGGAGTGATTTCAACCCTTTCTGAACTCCTAACCCTTTCTGTATCACTCACTTGATATTTAACACACTATTTTATGTTGCTGGTCATATTTTTATGTGCACATGCCTGGCCTCTGCAGATTCTGCTCTGCTGGAAATGCACAAGCATCACATCTCATACAGCTTTGCATATCCCATGCCTCCTAATATACTTTATGCAAGTAATAGGTGGTCAGGAAATATTTATTTAAGGGAGAGACAAGACTGTGCCTCCTTGAAATGAGGAGAGAAATTTTATAGTTGATCTACTTACTCCAGCCCTTTTTAAGGTGCTTCAGTTGAGCTATGCCTGCTTCCTGGTATTAGAAGTAATCGAAGCTTAGTAACTTAGAACAACACAAACGTAGTATTTGGTTCAGGAGGTCAGAAGTCTAAAATAAGTCTCACCGAGCTAAAGCTAAAGTGTGGATGAGGCTGGTTTCTTCCAGAGGCTCCAAGAGAGAATGTTTCTTGCCTTTTCCAGCTTCTAGAGGCTGTCTGAATTCATTAGCTCATGGCCCCTTCCTCACAGTGATGTCAGCATAGTGTCATCACACCTTCGCCGCCTCTATTTTTGTTTTCACATAATTCCTCTGACTTTGATGCTCCTGCCTCCCTCTTACAAGGGCTTTTATGGTTTTATTGGGCTCACCTGGATAATCCTGGATGCTCTCCCCATCTCAATATCCTTAATATAACTATATCTTCAAAGTCCCTTTTGCCATTTAAGATAGTACAGTCACAGGATCCAAGGATTAGCATGTGGACGTCTTGGGAAAGGAAACGTGATTTACCCTACCACGGTATGCTTTGTCTTACTCTCCTACAGCAAATGCTGTTGGATCCCTACCATGGTGCTAAGCAACAAGGCTACAATTGGAAACAAAGCGAATATATCTTCAGCTCAATATGCTCAGAATCTACTGACTAAATTTGCATGTTAAGCAAGATTTATAATTCAAGGCAACACATGCTTTATTAGACGTAATATTAGACCTCTATGGGGGCGTGGAGGAAGAAGCATTTTCTTCTGCCTGGGGCAGGGAAATGCCTCAGGAAAGGCTTCTCCATAGAGTAGTGATCTCTGTTGTAATACAGGACTATATTGTACAGAGTTAACCTGTGTGTTGGTTCAACAGGCATAATAGCTAATAAAATTTTACAATGTACAATTTGTTGTAATTGAAGTGAAAAGAACCCAGCTTACTTGACACTCATTAAAGGCCTGATATTTATTAATTAAGTCCTTCAAGTAATATTTGTTAAGAAATTTCCATGCACCTGTCCCTGAATGAGATGCAGGGAATCCAAAAATGGATATCACACAAACCCAGCTGCAAGGACCTAATGGTCTAGCAGACAAAGAGTACATACAACCCACTACTATTGGTTGGTTCTTCTCATTTTTTAAGTTCTATCTTTCCTGTTCCTCAGAAGTCGCCTCATTTTTTCCCAATGTCCACTTACCTTTTCTGTCCCATTTACTCTAAGGCTGCAAAATTTTCTCAGCTGTCGTGTGACTTTTTTTTCTTACTCCCAAAGCAATCTTTAAACGTCCATGAGCCATGGTTTAAGAATGCCATGAATAGTTTTGTGTGTCAGCTTCTATGTTTTAAATTTAACCTTCCTATTTTAGGTTTGACTTGAAACTTGTATTTAGAAATATTCAGAAAGTTTATCTCATTTTACAATGTATTTCAGAAACAGCGAAATCTTATTGATTTGATAATCCCACATATCATGTAATGAGCAGAACAAGCTGTCAAAAGAACAAAGGAGTGACTAGAGCTCCACAAAGCTCATTTACTCTAAGTGAAAAACCCCACAATTGTTTGATTTGACAGTACTTATACTAACATGACAGAAAAAATGATAAAATTGGTTCAACTATTACACTTTCATTTATTCCAAGGACTATGACTAAATGTCTACATGTTGAATTTACAGCATATGTAGCCACTTTTGAGGTATCATTTGAGAAGTCTTAGAAGCTCCCATTATTTCTATGCTATTTACCATGAACACAATACGGTATCTAAAGTTCCTACTGTTAGATTTCCTCGGGAAAAGTAATTGCCGATGTCCTTTTTAAATGCATGAGATAATTAACATTAAACTCTTTGGGAGCATTGATATATGAAATAGAAAATGGTTAAGTGGACTAACTGGTTCACGTAGGGGTGTATCTTGAGATAAAAATTCAGGGGAGAGAGGGTCAAATATAGAAAAAGTTTTGTTAACAAGTGGAAGGAGATCGGAAGACCTCTTTACATAGGCTTTGAAGAACCTAATTTGGAAGCAGCCAGGGGGCAGCATGAAGACATAAGGGGCTGGTGCAAGTGCAATGGGAGACTTGAAGAGGAGGGATATTTACAAAGAAAATAAAAAGTATCTAAGTTAAAATTTGCTTAGTAACACTTTAAAAAAAAAATTCTCTAGTTTACATGAAGCCACTTCCTCCTCCAGTCTTGACATAACACCATTTTGTCTCATAAGTCTTACAGCACCATGTTTTCTATCTTCCATAACACAAAACAAATTTTGTAATTGTCTACTTATTTGTCGCTTACTCGTGGAGGCCATTTCCCCCGAAAGATTGTAAGCTTCACTAAGCATGGCTGCCCTGTACTCCTGACCATCACTGCGTCTGATGCCCTGATAATTTATAGGCACAGAATAGGTACCTAAATTAGCTGTTTAAATTATCCAGCAAATATTGATCAAGTGTAAGAGTTAAAAGTATGAGATATGAAGTCAGACAGACATGGATTTGAATCCAGGCTTTATCACTCCACAGGAAGTTATTTAATCTTGCTAAAAGTCCTTTTTCTAGCCTGTAAAATGAGAATCATAAAGGAAAACTAAGGTATTGTAAGTAAAATGTTTTGCACAGTGCCTGGCACATAGCAAAGCTTACTAAATAATACAATAATAGTAGTATTATTTAAATCAGATAATTACCCATAATCTAATGGATATAAAAGAGTATCTCGTTGTGTTATTAACTTCCATTTTCCTAGTTAATAATAAGGTGTTTGCATTTTCTTTTGTGAAGAAATGTTTTTTCCCATTTTATCATTGGATTTTAAGACTTTTTCTTTCTTGTGTTGGTATTGCTCATATATATTTAGGATATGTAGATATATCCTGGAAGCTAATATTTTGTGGTTTATGTATGTCTCAAAAATCTTTTACCAATTGTGGCTTACCTTTTTCATTCTATGGTGTTTTTTGATAAAAGAGTTCTGATGAAGTAGAATTCAAAAATCTTTTCCTGTTTATGCATATAAAGACATTTTCTTGTAATTTCTTCTAAAATTTTTAAAAATTGCCTTTCACATTCAAGTTTTTAATACATATGGAATTTATTTTTACATATAGTATGAAGACTGGATCAATTTTTTTCACATTTAGAATCAACTATCAAAATAATTAGTTTATCCATTCCTAATGGATCTGCTGTGCCAACTCTTTTATAACTCCAGGTTCAATATATGTGTGGATTTCTAGGCTCTCTACTTTGTTCTTTGATCAATATGTCTATTCCTGCTCTGAAACATACTGATTTAATTATTCTTTGTAACAAATCTTGAAATATTGAAGGGCGAGTTATTTCCAACTTGATCTCCTCCTAGAGTGTCTTGGCTAATTTTTGCTATTTGCTTTTCCAAATTAATTTTATATTCAGCTTCTTTTTTTTCCTAAGTCTCCCAAAGTGCCCTGCTGATGAGAATTGCCTTATAGCTATAGATTACTTTGCCAAGAATTGACATTATTATGACATTGAGTCTTCCTATGCATGGGCATGGTTTCTTATTTATTTTGCTCTTATTCAGTATCTTTAAAGAAGTTTTCTAAATTTTTTTGTATAGATCTTCCTCAATTTTAAAAAATATCTGTTTCAAATTACCTTATAATTTGATGCTTTTGTGAAAAAAATATAGTTTCTAACAGCTTATTTTCCATGAACAAAATTTAAATTGATTTCTAAATATTGATATTATATGCAGCCACTGGCAAATGTTTCTTTTTACTTCTTATGACTTAACAGTAAATTCTCTTGCATTGTCTACATAGATAATTAATGCCAGTTTCTTTCCTTTGATGTATATGTATTTTTTTCCGGTATATATATATATTTTTTCCTTGTCTCACTACACTATTTAGTACTCTAACACAATGTTGTATTAACAGAGGTCAACAAACTACAGCTCACTGGCCAAATCTTGGGCTTCCACCTACTTTGGTACTCCCCAAGAGCAGAGAATGGTTTCCATATTATTAAATACTTGGGGAAAAAAATCAAAGGAAGAATAATATTTCTTGACACATAAAAGTTATATAACATTTAAATTCCATAAATAAAGTTTTACTGTAATAGAGTCACACTCATTTGTTTCCATATTGTCTATGGCTGCTTTCCTGCTAAATTGACAGTTGAGTGGTTACAACAGATAGTTTGCCCCACGAAGATGAAATATTTATTATCTAATTTTTTCCAGAGAAGTTTGCCAACCCTTGTGTATAGAAACAAGATCATTGTTATTGTTGTTGTCACAAATGGGCCTTGAGTTTTTCAAATGCATTTTCTCCATCTCATAAGATAATCATATTATTTCTCTCTTTTGTTCATTTAAGGTAGTGGGTAAAATGCGTGTTCAGATTTTCTAGTAGGTTTTCTGTTTCTAGAGTAAATCCAGCCTGGTCATAGTTAGGATTTTATACATTGCCATGCTCATTTTATAAATACTTACTAAAAATTTTGCACACAAGTTTATAAGCAGAATTGGATTCTACTTTTCTATTTTTTACTGTACTTATCTGATATTAGTTTTCATGTTGTGTTGGCCTTGTAGAATGGTTTGGGATTACCTCTTTCTATTTTCTGAAAGAGTTTGCATAAGATTAGAATAAACTGCACATTTAAAACTTGGAGAAAATCTCCTATAAAATATTCAGAGTTAAGCGTTTACTCTATGAGGGTCATTTTTAACTATGGATACAATTACTTTAATAATTTTAAGACTATCTGACATTTTATTTTATCTTGAGTCAGTTTTATTAAGTTCTATTTATTAGGACTCTGTCCATTGATTTTAAATTTATTGCGTTAGATTACTCACAGTATTATTTTAATATTTTTCATCTCTACTATGTCTATCAACTTGTTTCTTTTTTAGCTCAAATATTATTAATTTTTACATTCTATTTCGTTGTGTTAGTCATGGTGGAAGTCTGTGTGTTTTATTGGTCTTTCCTAATAACTAACTCTGCCTTTGTGAAGTCTATTGTACATTTCGCTTCCATTTCAGTAAGTTATTTCCCTAAATATTTGGAGGGATTCCTTCTTCTATAGCTGAATGTTTTTATTTAAATGATAAGCTTATTAATTCCTGTCTTTCCTTATTTTATTTTATTTTTCAACTTTATTGAGGAATAATTGACAAATATAATTGTATTTATTTACAATGTACTACATAATGATACCAATACAAGCATAGAAAGTTATAAATGCCCCTCTAAGTATCATCTGCATTCTACAAGTGGGAAATTTATTTAATCAGCATTCAGTATTAAGTATTTAAAAATCTATTATGACTTGTTTTTGATTCATGTGTTATTTAGAACTATACTCATACATTTCTAAAGCTATATAGAAATTTTTATTTTGTTTGTTTTTTGATTTCTAACCTGATTGCTTTGTTTTCAAGAACATGGTTTATACCCTGTCAGCTTTGAAATGTAAGACTTGCTTTATGATCTCATAAAATTCTATACGCTTTGTGTTTTACTTTATAAAAGTTTTAAGTTTTAGCATTTTAGGTATGCTTAAAGAAGACTGTGTAATTTATACTTTTGGTCACGTGTGTATGTGCACGTGTGTTTATGTGTATATATATGCATACAAATATATATATATTTGCTAGATCAAAACTGTTAAGCCTATTAGTCATCATTATTTTAATTTTTGATTTACCAAAACATAGGGCTATGTTGAAATCTCTCATAAGTTGATACATTTTTTATTTCTATTCCTAGTGCATTAGTTCCATACAAGTGTTTAGTGATATTTATTTCTAAAGTATGTTTTTGCTTTTATATATATTGACAATTTGAGAATGCTGTTTCTCTTCAAGTCTCTTTTGCCTAATATATCCAAGATTTCACTGGGCTAGTATTTGCCTAATATATTATTTTTGATTCTTTAGTTTCAATCTTTTATATCTTTAGATTTTAGTCTGTTTCTTATAAAGTATACGTAGGCACAGACAAAATCAAGTCTTTCACCTTAAGCGATGAGTGTAATCCATATATAGTTATCGTAATCAATTATATATTTGTACCTCTTTCTATTATCTAACTTTTTGTTTTCTAATTCTCCTACTTTTTCTATTGCTTCCTTTTTCTCCCTATCTGCCTTTTTAATTTATTGAGGACTCTTTTCCTAGCTTTTTTTCTTATTTCGTTTTTATCCTCCTTTAGCTTGAAGGTCAAACTCTCTCTCTAGCATTTTATTTGGAATTTTATTCTTATTATTGTACTTGAAATGTTAACATGTAATATGCTTGATATTTTGTTTACTACAGTGCATATTTTAAGTACCATACAATACAATCAGTTAGAGCATTATAATCCAGACTACTGACCTCCAGATATTCATACAATTGTTATAAAGCATTTTAGTTTCTTTTTTCTTTTAAATTCTCACGTTAGATATTTTAATTTTTATTAGCATTGCTTATATGATTATTATTTTGCACTGACAATATTTGCTTGAATTTATCTACATGTTTATCTTTTTGTTGTTGTTCACCATTCCTCCTCGTAACTTAGATCTTCTCTCCGGGATCATTTTTCTTCTCCCTGAATTACATCCTTTCTAGTAGGAATGTAGGACATAAACTCAGTTTTAGTTTATCTAAAATATCTCTTCATTACAGTTCTTCTGACACAATACTTTTCCTGAGCCTAAACATGTATGGTGCCATGTATTTTTGCCCAGAAGTGTGCAGATGTCATTCCACTATCACATACCAAGTAACTCCTTCTTTTACATCCTTAAACATTTTGTACGTAGTTATCTCATTTCCGATATGTGTTATTGGAAGTCCTTGAAGTCTGTACTTAGTGGTTTTGGTCTGTTTTTCTGAATCTCATCCTTTCCACTGCATATTGGGAGCTCATAGATCTTCATCTCTATAAAACCTGTGTCCTGATTTAAGACTAGTTTCCTCCAAAAAATTTGCACTGGTTTTTCCTGGGAGCCAAGAGGAAAACAAAGGACTTGGGAGTCTCGAGCTCTGTTCTAGGCTTGGTCAGAGTGTGAATGCAGAGAACATCCACCCAACCTCTGGCGTTGGTGACTACTCACTGCTCAGGTTTCGCTCATGTTCCCCTGCCCATCTCTTGGGAATTCCTTTCATGTGCTTTAAAGCCATCAATGCAACACAACTATTTTTAAGAAGAATCCAGTTGTTTTAAAATTAAAACACCGTTCAGATTGTCTAGTGAACTCCTACTCTTTTTCCTACTTTTTATTTATATTTTGCCTAGTCTCAAAATACATGGAATAAATTAATTAGGTCAAAAAACCAGCAAAACAAAATACTGTCTAAAATTTTTTGGCTATAATCATTGTTAAAGAGAATGCTAAGAAGGAAAATAACTTCCAATATTAAGAATGGGTAGCTTATGCTGAATTTAAAATTCCCAAGACACAGATTCCCAGATTCGATCATATTGGTAGTTTCTTAAATTCTTCCCACTAAGTACAAAAGGAATTCACAACAGTGTGTAAATTCTAGGAGTAAATTTCAGTTTTGGATCTGGATAGCCATGTGGAAAGGTGATAAATTCTATATTAACCAGTAGTTTGTGTCCCCAAAGTTTTCACCAAAAGGGCTTAAGTAATTATGCACCCATTATAATGGCACTCAGAGGAAAAATAAAGCATGGATTCTTTTTTTTTTTTTACAGTCATCATCTCAGATTTACTTATGATTTGTTACACTTCAGAAATATTAATAGAATTGAACCCATACAAATTTTTATTTTTGAAAAGAGAGTAAAAGATAGGGAGATTAGAATCTGGCTATGTAGGAATAATATAATAGCAATTACTATTTTGGGTATACAATTTGTTAAAAGTTAATTTCTATAAGCAGAAGAGCTATTCCCAAGATCAAGAAAAATAATTTTGAGTATTACTTTTATATTTCTTTCTTAAAAAACAAATTTGCTCAGGCACATGACATATCCTTTTGTTCTGTGGTTCACAAAATGAGAGAATATTTAGTTAGTTGTCATTAAGAAAATTTGCTACGCTGTTCATCCCTCCAGGTTAGAAGATAGGGCTTAAGTTTTAGCAGGTGTTCCTTGGCTATAAACTGGTATTTTTATAAACACAAGGACAAGCATAAATTGACAACAGGGAATATCTTCCAGAACAAGCGCTGTTATATCTTAAAGTTGAGTAAGTTTTACATTACGCACTTATTCCAACCTTCCATCTGTCTTGCTAAGTTCACTCTCACTTTTGGGGCCCATGCTGTTCCTTGCTAACCTGGTCACTTTCTATGATATCTCAAACTCTGCCTGCACTTGGCCCAATTTTGTGCTTTGGATTCTTCTCCCTCAATCTTTTCCAAACTATCTGAGCTTTACCATCAAACCATTTCCTCTGGGTGGGCCATCTCTCCTTAGATGCTGTTCCCTTGCATACTATGTGAATTCAGTTGAGCTTAGTGATATTAGTTACTGCTTTCTGACTCAATTGTTATGTCCTAGGTGATAACGCCTTACCCAAAATTTTGACACTAAAATTTTAAACAGGGCACTATCAGGAGAAAGATTCCATTTTGGAGGGAAAAAGTTTAATTAATTAGTTACTTGAATAATTGAGTAAACAAAATCCCTGCTCAGTGGCATACTGGTTCAGCTACCTTTCAAAGTCACCAGACTGAAGTTTTTTCAAATCCTTCTTCCAAGTAAATTTATGTTGTGTTGTGTTTATTCTGTTGACACAAGTGACAGTAATGTGAAGTCTTTGCTAGTAATAACCATTCAAAGTTTTTCACAAACTGCTTTTGAAAGGCCCTTTGTTACACTGTAAAATAATGAACTCTGTATAAATCGAGATTTTTAGCTATAAATATAAAATTCGTTTAGTGGGAAGAAAACAAGAAGGGACTCTAGGATCAAGTTTCACCTGTTTCTCACACTAGTTGGGGAGCCTTGGGCAACTGTCCTGCCCGAACCTTGCTTCATTTGCCCGACTTCTACTGAACTTGACTCTTGCATCGCTTCTATCAGGAACCTTCCCAACTTGTGCGGGAGTCATTCGGTACTCCTCCTCTGAGAGCCTGTAGTCTGCTTTCCATTCACCTTCTACATTTATCTGTGTGCATAAAAGATTCGTTTATCTTGTATGTACCTCTGAACCACAATGAAGACAGCAACCAGCTGGCTCAGAGGATCCTTAACCCACTGGATCCAGCGCACAGGCTCTGACACAAGTGCTTTCTCTATAAAGGTCTACTTTATGACTAGCAGTAGCTGCACTGTCTTCTGCCTAGAAATGTTGTAATTATGAATGAGATAATAGAATTGGTACAGTATTTCTGTGCTGTAAAGTACTATAAAAATGTAGGGCATGATTATCAGCCAGAACCAAATATCTGAGTGTAAATATATGTATCTGTGTCTAAATATGGTAGGAACTAATTTGTTAAGATGACATTAGTTTTAAATTTATAATAAATAAATATAGACTAGAAACCTATATCTGCACAAACTGTGACAAAACGGTGAAGTAAACAAAATAAATTTGATAAAAATCTTCTTAAACTATTGTGGAAGTAAACCATCTTTTAGAGTACAAATTCTTCAGTTGTTTGTATGTATACCTCATTGATGTTGACAAATATTCTTACCTCTTCATTACTCTACATTTGTGCAGAGCCTCCATTTAAAAGAAATATTCACAGTCTCTTGAAATTTTGAAGACATCGCCATGCTTTCAAAAACTGCAGAACCCCCATCTTAACTACGGAGTCTTCTCCCTCCCTTCTGATCTCAGCTGGTGTATCACAGGGATCTCGAGACACTCAATTCCTACCACTATTAGAAAACTTAGCATTTGGCCTTAATTATGCATTAATTTTATCCTCTAAAGTCAAAATGGTAACTTTTTAAATAGTGGTAGGAATCCATGGGGAGGAGGGAGCAAAGGATCCAGTTGAAAAATACTTAAAAGCTAGAATTAATGGAACTTAGTGAGTGAATGGACAAGGAGAGATGTGGGTGAAGGAAGTGAGCATGACTCCATGTTTTCTGGCTTGGGCAACAAGTGAATGACAGCATCTCATTCTAAATCATAGGACCCTAGGAGAGAAAGCAGGAAGGATGAGAAGATTCCTGGACTCAACGGACTCATCTTTGAGCTTTAGCCTTGAGGTCACATTGGATAGATAGGGAAGAGTGTCCAGTAGTTAATGATAAACATCAATCAAGATTAGAGATGTCTGTTTTGCAGATAAAGACACCATCATTTGGGCTGTAGTTTAAATTATGGGAGTGCCTGAGATTGCTCATGGAGAGGATACAAAAGAGAGAATTAAGGGCAGAACCGTATGAATCACTGAAGTTTAGTGGTAGCAAAGGGAGAATAACTGGCAAATGAGACTGAGAAGGAAGTGTAGAACAATAAAAGGTAATCAAGAATAAAGTCAAAGAAGGAAAGACTTTCCAGAAGTAGTAAGAGTTTAGCTATATCATATCCATGAAAATTTGCATTATTTTGCAGATTTTCTTATTGTCAAAATCCTTCTAGCCCCAGGTCAGTAACAAGAAAGTAAGATGGGAATAAAGTCATGACTTTTGCATTCTAAATGTAGTTCATAAAGTTCATGCTTATCTCACCCCTGATTTCCATAGCTGTAGACTAGTTTGTTTCTGCCCCAGGCTTTGCCACATTACATGATTGTGCTGCATATTTTCTTTACACTTGCACTTGAATTTTTGCAAATAGTTTAAAACAAATAACTTCAGAAACATTTATGTCTACTTGTGTGTAAAATAAATATATTTTAGAAATATAGAACATACTCTATTTCTTCTTGCAAATTTGAAATAAACCAGTGAGCTCTATAATTAACCATTTTTGATATAATGATTTTATTGTGAATTAATTTTAGGTAAATGTGATTTTTAAAGCATCTTTTTGATTCATTTGCATTGAAACAAGGGGGTCCCAGAATATTGTAAAGATATACTGTGGGTAATCATCAAAGAAAATTGTTAAACCACAGCTCATAAATGAACACCAAAAGAGGCAGCTTAGGGCATTCATTTGGCCACATTTTAAAACCAAGGGATTTAATTAACTCTTGGGCCAATGATTGACAAGCAGGCAAGGAAGTGGACATCTTAAGAATATGTTCATCTCTGAAACATAGTGGCAGCATAACCTTCTGTTTTTAGATTTCATGTAATTTCATTTTCAACTGTTTTTTGAAACAATTATTCATTTGAGCAATATTAGACTGTTTCCTTGTGAGGATATTTCTATTACAGAATTTTTTTATTTGTTTGATTCCTGACTAAATATCTTTTTTTAATTCACAGAGAATAATAAATTTAGAATTAAGAATATATTTTCATTCATTTCTTTCTTTTTGGACCATTCATGGGATTTGTGTGTAAAATTTAGTAATTTAAGTGAACAAAATATCTATACTCTTATCTTTAAATTTTTTTAGTCAAATATCCATCAGAATTCAGTAATTTTATTCCAGACCCAGATATCTACGAAACTAAGAAGTCTGTGCATTTTGCAGCTTATTACTACTATTAAATATGTAAAAATGTTAGATTAATTACTATATGTTGTATGTCATAGTATGTTTTATAATTGTAAAGTTTACAAAAGAAATATGTTTGCATATTTGTATAAAGTGATGGTCTTGATCTTTAATTATTCGCTACAAGAATTAGTAATGTCTGTTATGGATCAGCTTTCTTTCTCTCTTGCCATCAGAGTTTTTACATATGAGCAGAGGTCAAAACACAGAATTTTAAAATGTCTTATTCTTCATATAATTAGAAAATAGAGTAGCTCTTTATTGATTTCCTTAAGGTCGAGCTCTACATTTGGGATTGCGTGTGAGTTCTATTTTTTTAAGTATACCTAAGCAATTGACAAAAGAGATTTCCAGAAATGAGCGATGTGATCTTTAACACCAGTCTGTGGAACGGATTTGATGATAAAGAAATATCTCATTACTTTTGAGATTTGTATATTGTACATGTGTAGCTTGGAAACTGAGTACTATAAAAAGATCGGTATTAACTGGATTTTGTATATCTGTCATTCCTGCAGTGCCAAAAATCTGTGGAGTAGTTTGTAATTGCCATTGTTTGGGTTATTAGAATAAACAGAACTGATAAGGCTTATGCTATTTGCCTTGCGAGCTGCACTTCAGATCACTCTGGTGAATTAAAATTGCATGCACATATCTTTGCTTATCAGTTTTATTTATCTGTCAGAAGTAGAGAAAGCAGTGTGCTTTCATTATGTGAGACCTTATAATAAGCAGGTCAGAAATTATAATCGTTATTTTAATATTCTGGTGCAAATGAATGACTGTATGTGTGTTTATCTATCTATATTCATCTAAAATATACCCCTATAGGAAAATACTGTTGTTTTTTTCCATATGGTCTTTATCATATTTTGACAAAGCTTTAAATATGATTTTAATTGGATTACCTAAGGTACAAATGCAAATCTGCAGAATACAGCATGTTTTTTCTCTCCTTTGTCAAAAACGCATAATTTTTTTCTTAGAGTTACTTCTACAGTTGGACTATTTTGACTATGTTTATCGATAGGAAATACAAGCAGATTATCTGAAATGCTTTAATTTTCTCCCAAAGTAAAAATTCTTCATTATATTTCTACCCTTAGACTGCAGGCTTCTCACCTATGAAATTCTAAGCTCTCTAGCAGTCACATCAGATGAACTTTCAAATTTTCAGTTATCTGTGAATACCATGCATACACAGGTACCTCCTTCAGAAATCCTGTATCCTCCAACAATTGTCACCATCACATGCCCACTTGCAATTCCCACCTCAGAGTACTGGGAAGTGATTTTTACCTCGAGAATTTGGAACGTCCCGCACCTCTCGCATTTGCCCTACATGTTGTATCAGTGAGGGTTGTTTATTGCAGTGATTCTGTTAACTTCTGTTTGAATGTTGTAGCTAATGGATTTTTCATGTTGTGTGAAGAGAAATTCTGTTTTCTTAAACTACCATCCAGGTTTTATAAAAATGTTTTTCCTCCAAAAAACTATAAATGAGGGATTGTTAAAAAATATGTCTCATATAGTCAAATCTACAGCAGTTGAACAGTTTCATTAGTCCATTGATGAATAAATCATTATTCATAGACAAAGAACTTTGAGTGCTGCCCGTGAACTGTCACTCCTGCCTGTTAGCATTACCTTTGTATTTTAATGGACTTCTGTGTTTTCAGTATCAACTGGTCTTTGTTTTCTGGCAAAACAATTTATAGTTCATTTTCAGATAACTATACATATGGCATTTGTATTTTAATTAAAAAGACTGTTGTTATGTCTGATTCTTATAAGCAGGAATTCATTATAAGGACACTTCTCATTTCCTTGAAATGTTCCCTTCCCTTTTTTCCAGGGCTCTTAAATTGCAAAAACCAGTTAAATTATGTGCTTTGGGGAGTTAATTTTGGGCACCATATGTCTCTAAAAATGATTTAATTTTATCTAACGCATGTTTGCAATGATATTTATGTCTGTAATGCACAGAGAAAATTTAAGGAATTTTTTTAAAGAAAAAACACACTAGTCTACTATTGTTTCAACACAGTAACATCCAATGTGTGTATAAACTTAACAAAAAATTCTGTTTATTTAGATTAATGTTTTTAATATCTGAGCTCTATTGTTGCCTTTTGAAACTTAGTAAAGCATCTTTATGACACCAACATGGCTGATATAAAAATGTTACTGCCATTACTCTTATTAGGGATCTGATCTTATGATTTGAGAATGTTAGAAATTTAAATCACAAAAAAGAATTAATTGTAGTCTAAGGACAAATTTGAGGGAATTATGAACAACTTTCTCCAAAACTCTACTAATCAGTTCACATATCTGTATGCTCTTTCAAACGGATGGACTGCCAATCCTCCCCTAATGCTAGCAAATTCAAATTCTCATGAAAATACATTACACATGTCTATCTTCAATTTAGTATGAAATAAATTATAAAGTTACTACTCAACAATTAAATTAATTATGTGAGCAGAGTGGAAGGAAATATCAAAAATTTTAGACAATTTATGAAACCGCTGGAAGTAGTTCTTTCCTTACTGAGGTAAACTCTGTTAATACTTTGGATAGTTCTTTTATCAAAGGTAAGATCACACTTAGTGAATACATAACAATCTTGCTGTACAAAAAAGCCATTTTTATATTTTAGCAGAGGCTCAAGGGTGATAGGATATCTTTTTAAACCAGATTATAATAAATTCTCTAAAAGAAAATAATTCTGACCCAGAGGCCAGCACTGTGGCCAAGTGATTGGGTTCACACATTCTGCTTCAGCGGCCTAGGGTTTCACTGGTTCAGATCCTGGGTACCGACCTACACACTGCTCAAGCCATGCTGTGGCAGCATCCCACATATAAGAACTAGAATGACTTACAACTGGGATACACAACTATGTCCTGGGGCTTTGGGGAGGAAAAAAAAAAAGAGGAAGATTGGAAGCAGATGTTAGCTCAGAGCCAATCTTCATCACCAAAAAGCATACCTTAAAAATAATAATAATAATAATAATTCTGAGCCACAAAATGTGGAGGATTCCTTTCTTGCAGAGATGTCAGCTTAACCTAGAGTTGTTTTTTTTAAATAAAACAGCTAAACATACAGTAAGTTACAGAGTTATGTGTAAGCTATAATGAAGTAAATAAGTTTCATGATAAATTTCTATGTACCTTTACCAGCTTGGTAAATCTTGGCATGTGCCATATTTGCTTTGGATGTTTGAACAAGCACAGATACACTCAAAACCCTCTGTCTCTCTATTCCTAATATTATTTCCCTCCTCATTTTTTGGAGTTAACCACAAGCCTTCTTTTAGTGTTTATCATTCCATCTGTGTTTTTAATACTACTTTAATGTAGTAATTCACTTAAAATATAAAAATAAATGAAAATTAGTTTTCATTTTTATTTATATAAAATATGTTATACCATACATACTTATATGTTATATGCAACTACTGTATGTAAATATATTATACTATGCATATCACTTACAATATTAGTGTATTTATTTTAAATGCTAGTGTTTAAGGTATGAACATACCACAATGTGTTTTTCATTACTCAGATGTAGACTATTAGATTGTTTGCAAATTTTCATTATTGCAAGCAATGCCGTAAATGAGTATTATTTCATATGTTTCCTGGAGAATATATTATGATAGTTTTTTGAGAGCAGTATCGCTCGGACTTCAGCATGCATGAGATCACCTGGAGGTCTTAAAACACCAGTTGCCGGGCCCCAGAATTTCTGATTCAGTAGGTCTGAATGACTATATTTCTAACAACTTCTGATCCTTGGTGGTACTGACCCTGGGTGGTACTGAGCCTGCTGGTCTTGAGAACTGCTGGTCTAGATTTAAATATAACTGCTGGACCAAAGGGAAACTACATCATCAACTTCAATACAAAATGCCAATTACTCTCCAAAGTCTCTGTGTCAAATTATACACAAATTCGAACTGTGTATGAGAATTCAGTTTTTTCCATATCTTTACCAACAATTGGTATGGGTAGTTTTTTAAAATAACTGCCAATTGGATGAGTGTGAAGCATATTTTCTGCTATTGAGGTTGAACACGTTTTCAAATGTTTAAAGACCAAATAGCTTTCCTTTTCTGTGAATCACGTTTTTGTTTCATTTGCCCATTTTTCTGGCATATTGCTTGTATTGTTTCCTTATTGGTTTACAGGGGCCCTTTCTGTTGAAGAAATTAATCCTTGTCAGCTACAAGTGTTGTTAATATCTTCTCTAAACCTGTGGTTTATTTTGTTACCCTGTTTAATTTTTTTAATTTTAATCTGATTAAATTTGCCAATTCTTTCCGTTAGAATTTTATTTTAATATTTTATTTTAAAATTCTTCCCTTGCTAAAGGTCATAAAGTTACTCTGTCATATTTTCTTCCAAAGATTTTAAAGTTTAGCTTTTCTCATTTCAATCCACCTTGCTTTTATTTTAGTGGATGTTGTAAGTTTAGATCCCTGTATGGGGAAAACCAATTTTGCCATCCTTTCCCCAATGATTTGAATGCTATCTCTCTCATATTTCAAATTTCTGTATTTCATATGAATGCTTCTGTTGTTTAGCTCTCTTTTCTGATCAAATTTGGTTTATCCATTCCAATGCTGATATTACTCTATCTTAGCTCCTACAGCTTTAAGGCAAGTGTTGTATATTGCATGTCAAATTCTTTGAGCTTATTCTCCTGTTTCACAACTGTCTTAGCTATTCCCAGTCCTTTGTTCTTCCATATGAATTTTAGATCAAGTTTCATGAAACCTGATGAGACTGTAGACTACTTTGGAAAAAACTGACATGTCTGTGACACTCTTTTTCCCATTTGTCAACACATTATATCTCCCCATTTATTCAACCCTTACTTTCCATTTTTCAAAAATGTTTTTTAACTTTCTCTATAAAATCCTGCATATTCTTTAATAGATTGAAACCTAGGTACCTTATATTTTATGTTGTGATTATGCATGGAATTTTTAAAGTTACAGTTCAAAATTGATTATTACTGCTTCTTTAAATGTTATTGATTTTTTGCAGTGCTGACCTTGTAGGCAAAAAAATTCCTGAACTCTCATTACCTCCTATTGTTGGTTTGTAGAGCCTCTTTTTTTTTTTAATTGAGGCAATTTTATTATTTTTTTGGTGAGGAAGATTGGCCCTGAGCTAATATCTGCTGCCAATCTTTCTCCTTCTTCTGTTTCTGCCCAAAGCCCCAGCACATAGTTGGATACCCTAGTTGCAGGTCATTCTAGTTCTTCTATGTGGGATGCCACCACAGCATGGCTTGATGAGTGATGCATTGGTCTGTGCCGAGGATCCAAACTGTCGAACCCTGGACCACTGAAGCAGAGTGCACTAATTTAACCACTTGGCCACAGGGCCAGCCCCTGAAGAGCCTCTTGAATTTTCTATCTAGACATTTTTCCTAACTCTTATACCAATCTTTTTTCTTTTGTTTTCTTATTGCTTTGGCCAGTAGGTGCAGTAAAATTTTGAATAGAAGTGTTGATTCCTGATACCCTTACTTTATTTTTCCTGACATTCATGAGAATGTTCATAAAGTTTTTCTATTTAGTAAAATATTTGTTGGAAGTATATTTTTAGTAAAATATTGTTTGCTTCATGCTCTTTATCAACTTAAAAAAATTTTCTTCAGTTCCTATTCCTAGTTTGCCAAGATAATTTTTTCATTATTGATGGTTTTTGTTTGGTGTTGATTCACATTCTTCTTAAGTGGATAATTATTTTTTCTTTGACATATTGATGTATTACATGAAAATATTTGTTGAATAATTAACCATTTTTAGATTTCTGGAACTATTAAATTATAGTTCCTTGGCACTATCTTCAATTAAAATAATAAGCTCCTAGATGGTTCAAACTATATTGTATCAATCAATACGTATTTATTAATCACCCTCTTATTACTAATAAATCATTTTCAATTTCAGTCTTAAACTCAACAGTGACTTAGGAGAGCACTTTACTTTCCAGTGAGAAGATATGGGTAGTAAATTATTTCCTTGCTAGGCAAAGAGAGGAAGACAGTTAAGAACCTTTTGTTAAATATTGCTGCATAACAAGTTGTCCCAAAATTTAGCAACTTAAACCAAGAAACATTTATTGTCTCCCAAAGTTTATGAGACTCAAGAATCAAGAGCTGCTTAGGTAGGTAATTTTGGCTCAGGGTCTCGCACAAGGTTATGATCCAGCTGTTGGCGGGGGAGGCAGTCACCTGAAGAGGCTGGAGAATCTGCTTCCAAGATCATGGACACGGCTGTTGGCAGAAAAATCTTCAGTTCCTCGCCATGTGGGTCTTTCCACAGAGCTGTTCCCACAACAGGGGAGCTGGCTTCTCCCAGATCACATGATCTGAGAGAATTATAGAGAAAGAAAACTCAGCACAGAAGCCATAGGTGTGTGTGTGTATGTGTGTTTCTTGGAAGTGG
The DNA here is from genome assembly GCF_037783145.1 of Equus przewalskii. Lineage (NCBI taxonomy): Eukaryota > Metazoa > Chordata > Mammalia > Perissodactyla > Equidae > Equus > Equus przewalskii. The sequence goes on along the minus strand of NC_091837.1, from coordinate 55,416,415 downwards.
CATACTATCACTTCTGCCATATTCTGTTCTTTATGAGAAAGTCACTAAGTCCAGCCCACACTCAAGGGGAGAGGAATTCTGCTTCACTTCTTAAAGGGAAGATTAGCAAATAACTTGAGGGCCTGTTTTTAAAGTCACTCGTATGAACACATTTTTTTTCCTCTGACAAGTAGCAAATATGCTTCAACTCTGTTTTACCCCATTCTTCCATGCTGTGCCCCAATTGTCTCCTTTGAGCTAGGCATAGTAAGGCTTTACTTTATTCTTGTGTCCTCTATAATGTAAAGCAGACAACTGAATGCTCCAACCTGGCCCTGGAAAATACCTGAAAAGTTGATGCTTTGGAATTTCTAATTTTAATGTTGAGAATACGGGAATGGTGTAAGGTGATACTTTGGTATGAATTTGATTATACCTAGCCCTAATGTTTCAGGAACTTGGAATATCAAATGGTGTTATTTTGTTCTTAGCATATTATAATGTTTTACATGTGTAACAGCAAGAAAATAATATAAATCTAAACCCACATAATTAGAGGTTTTGTGTGTTGTAATATATGTATTATAACATTTAGTATTAAGGCAGGTTTATGTGATATATAGAAGTCAGCAATTATCAGGAATTTATATAGGCAATCAAAATAACTTGGATTAATTAGGCCTGGCCCCGTGGCATAGTGGTTAAGTTGGCGTGCTCTGCTTCAGTGGCCCAGGGTTTGCGAGTTCTGACCCTGGTCACAGACCTACACATCACTCATCAAGCTATGCTGTGGAGGTGTCCTACATACAAAATAGAGGAATACTGGCACAGATGTTAGCTCAGGGACAATCTTCCTCAAGCAAAAAGAGGAATAACAGTAATAGATGTTAGCTCAGGGCCAATATTCCTCAACAACAACAAAATAATAATAACTTAGATTAAAACAGAATCCATATAATTTAGTGTATTAAAATAGAAAAATGGAGAATCTTTTATTCTTGAAAGTGACAACATTAACTTACTATTTTACTGTCAAGGAGTGGCAAGCTTTAAAATATTAATAAATATCATAGAAACCCAGGCAAATTTAATCAGAAGATATTTTTACCAAATGTATAAATGTGTATTGTGCAATGCTCACAAATGTACATTGTAGACAATGCTCACGTTGATGTAGGATCACCAACTCTCTATATCTTACTACACCATGTCAAAATGGACATTGACCAATTTTTCTCTTCATGAATAGGTACATAGTGATCATTATCTCAAAAGAAGAATCAATGAATTCTATCTTTGGCCTCCATTCAGCAGGGAACTCACAAAGCAAGTACTAAAGCCAAGTTTACTAAGTCTACTACAAATTCAAACTGATGGGAAACCATTGTCAGAAAACTCTTCCATTCCTTCTGGCCATTTTAAATGGGTCTGAGCACACACCAGCTGCTTTCTGATTCAGCTTTCCTGATACAGTTGAATATCCTTACTTTCTCTTCATATCCAAAATGACGGCCATGGAGCTGAGGATCCTTTTCCAAAAGGACTCTTTTCCTGTGCTAATATGCTCCTCCTTAGTTTTCTGAGAATATATCCATTCTCTTCCAAAGTCCTTGCAACATTTATTTGGGGCTAAGCAGCAGTCCAGCTCATCTATCAATGTCTCTAAATTCCAATCTTACTTCTAAGTCCATGACAAGTCCTCGAGTGCCCTTGCTATCACCCACCCACTGTGTTTGTGTCTCTCACTGTCCTCTTTCGTTTCTCTACCACTTCCTCCCTCATCCCACCTCACCTTTCTTAAAATCTGAATGAGAGCACAGGAATGTGACATTTCAGGAATAAATGATTACATTTCAGGAATGCAATCATTGGAGTGTTTCATTCCAGAAATACTGGGCTAATTGAGGTTAGAGAGATCAAAAAACATTCCAGTTCCTTTGGTTTTCCAACCTAAACTTTGCATCCACCTGAAGGACTTTTCCGCTTACAATTCTCCCTCTCTCTTTAATTTTTCCTTTACATATTTTCGCGGCTTTTCCATTTACTTGGTTTATTTTTCTCTTCTACCACTAATTAGTAACTTCCTGAAAGTCTTACTCATTTCTTCACTTTTGCCACTAAAATTTTACCAGTTCACTTTATTCAGTTAATTTTAATAAATATTTACTGAATGATCACTGTCTGCTGACATCTCACATCTTAATTGGGCTTTTATCATAAACATTTTCTAAAATACTTGTCATCGTGGCCAGCTCTTAGATTAAATCAACTCTTCTTCCCAGTGTCTTAAATATTTTCCCGTATATATTATTATTGATCATTTTATTGTCTTTAATGTGCATATGTGTGTGTGTATATATATATATGTGACTTTTATTGAATGCTGATTCTTCTCTCTTTAAGAATTCCTTCAGTTTTTCCATTTCCTGGTTCTTCTTTTTCCAAAGGACTATTAGCTATAGATTTCCCAAAAAAGCTAATTTTTCAGATATTGCTCTTTCTTAGTTGTTATTTAAGGACTTTCTCTAGTGAAGTAGATTCAGTTAACACTTGTATATGGACTAATTTAGGGCCTTTGTGGCTACTTCAAGTTAGACTGCAGAAACGCGAATGAAACAGACTTCTTGTATACAGTTGCTTCTTGTCATTTAAGATATGGACGTGGGAAATACTACCATTCAGTTCGCCTTGGTTGAGGAGCTCCCACTTGTAAAACCTTCCACACGTTGAAGAGCTCCTGCTTGTAAAAAAAATTACCTTCACTTTAATTCCTCTAAAACTCATGTTCCCTTATTTGCCTTTTGTCATATTTGTGGATATCATAATAACAGTATAATATATAGACTAACGTGTCCTAATATCTTAATGAGTATATCAAGATACAGCATACCCTCCCCCCACTGTCAGAGTTGACAGAAAAAATTATTTTAATATTATTTTAAAATTATTAAAATATTGTATTTAAATATTTATTAAAACTTTTCCGGAAAAATTTAATACTGGCAGATTTTCTCTACAAAAAGCGATGCTGGACTCAATAGTCTAAATTATTTGAAAGCCCATAAACTAATTCCAGGTAATGTATTTCAGCATTTACCAAACTGAAATATCTATAGTTTTCAAGATTATTTTTCTTCCTAAGTTAACCAATTAACCAAGAATAGAGGTTTAATTTTTCTGTGGACTTACATGAATACCTATGTGTTGCTTATTATAATTCATAGTGAAGATGATGATAAACAATTCACATGCAACACCAGGGAGCTATTTTAAAAATTGCTACCTTCAAGTAAACTTTTTTATTGAAATATGCATACAGAAAAGTTCATAAGTGATGCATGCACTGTTTGATGAAGTTTTGCAAAGCATCTCTTGCATGTAAGCAGTACCCAGATCAATAAATGGAACACAAAATAGCCATATTCATGACATGTTTTTATTCTGTCATGCAGAAATGTTTGATACAAAATCTTTGGTGATTATATTTCCATTCTGCAAAATAAGCTAAAAAGAAGTCAACATAAACAATTACCCACATTACCAAAAATCAAAAGAGGTTTCAGGGATGGAACATATCATATGTAAATGTTGTTTTAATGTGATTTTTACCATTAATTTTTATGAAGTTAATTTCTTTGAATATAATCTAATTATAACAATTCTGTATGGTATGGCTTTGCTAACTACTGACGGGAAAATGTACATTGTCTTGGTCAAACTTCTACGGTGTTTCTTTTGTTTGGTTTATATTAAACTTCCAAAAGGCACAGAATGCCTCACAGAAGTCTTTTTTCCGTACAGATTCAGTATTAAACATGTCCCTTCTCAACGTCGCATCCACTGTACTTTAGTGCAGTAAGATCTTTCCATGTCACACAGTCAGAGGGAGGTAGATTAATAGGGAGTTCTAGCTGGAAATTTCTTCGATGTTATTGTTCTCCCTCAGCAGTTGATGGCTAAGTTAATTCTCTTTAGTTTTGTCACGCTCTAAAGCACACATTGCCAAGCAATGGTAAGCTTTATGAGGAAAAAAAGACGCAACGGTGTCCATCAAAGTCTTAAAGTTGCGTTTTTAAACTTTGGCTTGACCTGATGTGCCATTCAAAAAAGCTTCAAAAGATTATTTTTTTCAAGAAAGGTTCAATATGTCCCGAGGCTATCGGTTTTGAGTTAAACTGGGTGAAGTAGAAATATTTTACTCATCAGCTTTGCAGTCACAGAGTTTGCCTCAGCTAGAACAAAACTGCTGAGGCATTTAGAGAAAATTAACCCCCCATCCTGGCGGCCAGATGTGACTGGTTTCTGACGAATGCACATGAGTGGGCTGAAAAATCAAGAGACTGTGAAATTCCTGTCAGGTCCGTACAGTGCAGAATGGGCTATTGACTGCTTTCTATATTTCCCTCCATCATTCTTCTTGAACACTGCCATTAATTTCCTCTCCTACTCTGACTTGTGTTTTTTCCCCCTCCCTCTTCCCTTTAGCTCTGTCAGCTGCAAAGAAGGATACACAAGGTGTGGCAGGAGCACTTCAAACTGGTGGTCCTCTACAGCCAGAGGAGGCTGGCCAAGTTCCAGACAGACTCTCAAGAGAGTATTCAGGAAATATTAGCTGTGCAGGTAGGTGATTGCAGGGAAGTGGGAAAGATCATTCTGATCTAGATTGAAAAGCAAATGATGGGTAGTGTGATGAAGCATTAAAACCATATCCCATCAGAGTTTTATAAATTTTTAACCTCTTTAATAAACTGGAATTGCATGAAGGATGAATTCAGTAAGTTAGCATATATACCATGCATACTTTGGGGGAAAAGGGAGATTGGACTTATTTCTCACAAACCTCACAACAGATTTTTATAAATACATTTGGTATAAATATATATTTTCAGATCTTCAGGTTTTACAGATGACATTCAGCTGTTTAAAAAATGTTATCAACAGTTGCCTTGTGTTGCTTTTGTGTGAAATCTACTTCAGTGAAAATGACACTCTTATATTTATTTTATTTAACTGTTTTCTTTCCCCTTCCCTTTTCAAGAGGTCGGTCCTCCCAAGCAGATTTGGGGATGACTTTATTTGAAAAATAAGCAACATGGGGTTAGAATGTAGCTGTGGTTCCAGATGTATATGAAATTTTACACCTATCTCTGTAAAAACTTTTAGTGGATCAATTGTCTTTATTGTAAGACTTTGATCTATTTTAGAAACCCATATTAACGATGCGAAGACTAGTATCTGAAAATTACTTAAATTTTTTCGAATTAATATTTTGCTAATTGAAATGTTTCAATATGTATAAAACATGACCTCCCAAAGGAAGACACACACCACCTTGTTCTATTAAAAAACAAAAAATACAAGTACCTGTTCTATAAAAGACAAAAATAATGACATATGCTCTTTAAAGCCATAATTTTCATTAACTTGCAGCATAAAGCATGCATGCTGAACCTAAACAAACCAATCTTTTTCTAAATATTTTAAATACGTGTGCACTTCATGATGCATCACCACAATTAAAGAAAAGGATTTTGCAAAGCACTTCCAAAGTTATTTGAAATTTCATTTTTACTGGTTGCTATTTTTGCTATTTTGTTTTGAAGAGATATATATATCATGAGGTTATATATACATATATGTACATACATATCCCATATATAAAATATATGTACTTTATACATGTATATATACTTTATATATATACTTTGTATAAGAGTTCTATTGATAATGGATTACAACAAAAATTTAAAATAGTAAGAGAAATTTAAGGTTTTTAAAAGGTAGAGGTTAAAATATGTAGGTTTAGGGGCCAGCCCAGTGGCATAGAAGTTAAGTTCGCATGCTCTGCTTTGGCGGCCCAAGGTTCACTGGTTCGGGTCCCAGGCACAGACCTATGTACTACTTGTCAAGCCATGTTGTGGCAGGCGTCCCACATATAAAAGGGAGGAAGACGGGCACAGATGCTAGCTCAGGGCCAATCTTCCTTAGCAAAAAGAGGAGGATTGGTGGCAGATGTTAGCCCAGGGCTGGTCTTCCTCAAAAAAAAAAAAAAAAAAACTGTAGGCTTAATAGGAATTCATATGCAAACTTGAGTATAAACTACAATTACTGTATTGTAGAAGTCAGAAGCATGTTTTTTTCCTGAAAAAGTCTGTTAACATATAGTACATTAAAATTATGGAGTGGCTATAACCTGTGATTCCCTTTTAAATATTCAAGGGTAGTCTGCATGTTCTGATTCTTGTCTTAGAAAAGTCCCATATTTCTGCCCAAATGTAAACATTCTTAAAAATCTCACAAATGCAAATCTTCATTGTGAATTAGGGTGTATTTTGAAATATTGAAAATGTCAGTAGAAACTATCTGAATATGGATAAAGTGAATTCTCAATCCATAACTTTCAATAATCCTTATTCTAACTTTTTATTAGAAATTCACCAATATGTTCTTTACTAAACTTGGGTTTAGATGACTTATTTTGATGGCTGTTACATAACCGTGGAAATGAAGGGCTAGAGATGACAGGACAGTATCAATGGGAAAACTCAACGACTCAGCATCCAGAGATACAGCAGCAAGGCTGGATTGTATGTGGGGAACTTGAGGAGCCTAACTTAGTGGATTCTTTTCTTATCTGCTGGAGATGCCTTCAATTTAGACTATTTCTATTTCTGCTTTTAGTAAAAGTGTGACAATATAATTTTCAGGATCTTGCCATAAAACTACAGAAATGTGCAATCTTCTAAAACAAAAATCAAGTCCTAAACCTTCAGCATGGTACACAATGACCTCCATGACTCAGCTCCTGCCAACCTTCCCAGCTGCATCTCTCTCCACGTTAGTTCCTTCAGTCTGTTTCAGCCACTCCAAAATTCCTACTAACCATGAAAGCTATTGAACTCCTTTCTCCTCTCCTGGGCTTATACTTTTCCCCCTTTTCTGCGATACTATTCCTTACCTTACCTGTTAAAGAACGCTTGACTCAAATCAAACATCTCTACAGAATCCTTCCTGGTGCTTCCGCGACCTCCCTCTGACACCTGAATGGATTTCCATCTTCCTTGATCTCCTGCTGTACTCTATACATACCACCATATTGCCGTTGTATTTTCAGCAGCTCACTCTTCCTCTTTGTTGCTATGCTGTCCGTTTTAGAAGACTCTAAGCTTTTCTGGAGCTTTACACTCTTAGTGAAATTAGTTCAATTCTTGCTCAGTTGTTTTCTAGGGTGTGCAGTAGCAAGGCTACTAAGGGAATCTTGAAGTATCCCATGCTATCTTGTTTTCACATATTATATGCAATTTTTAAAAAGGAAAACATGGCGGAGTGATTTACTATGTTTGCAGAGTGAGTCTGCAGGCGTCAGTCTCTACGGTTGGAGTCAATGTAGCTAAAAATTGCTCAAGAGACCAGACATATTGCTCTCTATTTTCATTTGATTTAGTAGCATGTGCATCTTGGGGAGTCTAATGTTTTATACTTTTAAGGTAGTGTTAAAATGATGCTGTAAGATATTAGTGAACTATTTGATGAGAAAATCATCTGATGAACATTTGGAAAAGTAAGTTGTATATAACCAATAGTGAGTAAGAGCAACTCCAAATGAACGTTGATCAGAAAAATGAAACTTAATTCATCCTTGAGCTTGGAGCAATTCCTCGCAGGCCCACCAAAAATCATCACTAGAAGATCTGCAGATGGTAGAAAACCAGGTGGGCCAGATAAGCTTTTGAATTACATGTTTAAGCAGGAACAAATAAGATGAACTATAACTGGAATGCAGAATTAGTACATTTGACATTGAGGCCATTTATATAAAAAATAGAGAGAGAGATTTTAGCTGACCACAGTTTATAAGCCAAAGTGAGCTACTACAATCTTAGAACCAACGCCATGTTCCAGCTCTAGCAAGCATGTAAGACTTCTTGACTCTGACAGTGTAGGGCATATTTTGTAGTTCTAACCTCCCATCTGAGCCCATGTAAAGTACTGTTATTTCATTTTCTCATCATTGTTTTTCTCTTTTTATTTATCTATTTTGAGGAATATTAGCCCTGAGCTAACATCTGTGCCCAACTTCCTCTATTTTATATATGAGATGTCTGCCACAGCATGGCTTGATAGGTAGTGCTTAGGTCTGCCCCTGGGGTCTGAACCAGGGAACCCCGGGCCACTGAATCAGAGCAAGTGAACTTAACCCCTATGCCACGAGGCCAACCCCTCTCTTTTTATTTTTAATACACTCAATGCTGTGATATTCACTCCCTCCTTGGCATCTTATTTGGAAGAAAGACTGGGCATTAACTCATCATTTAAATGAGAGAATGCGATGTGGCTACAACATGTTGATGTGATCTTAGACTGCATAAGCTCAAGTATTTTGTTTGGTTAAAGGAGATGATAGTTTTGTCACATTTTTTCAAAAGTTGACTGCATCTGCAGTATTTTATACAGATTTGGAAATCATAGTTTAAAGATCATATTTATACACTAGAGAGCAACAATATAAGAAGGATCAGAGAGAGGGAGAAATATACAAAATTTAGAATCCTTAACTGTAAAAGGAAAAAGACCTCGGAAGGACAAACATCTGAAAGACTGCTAAGTGAAGGTCAGCACGTGTGTTTTGTTGAGCTCTGGAAGGCAACACCCGGACCAATGATGGAAGAGTTTGAAAAGGGGGTTTGGGCTCAATAAGAATACGTTTCTAACAAGTGGTAAGTGTTGCTATGCAAACATGTACTGGTGGTGCTCCAGCAGAAGTTACTGCAGTGGTTGAGGGAAAGTGAATGGTCTAAGAGTCAGCCCAGAGGCAGCACTCCTCCTGGAGTGTTCCCTGACCTCCTTGCACACACATCTGTATGGGTGTCTGCATCTCCTCACCCACTAGAACGTGAGCCTTCTCAGTTGGAAAGCACATCTCATTTGTTCATCTTTATCTCCCTGGCACCAGCTACAATTCTTGAAACATGATAAGTACTTAAAAATATTTGTTGAATGAATTGATTTTTAAGTGAGTTATTGAATTGGTTTATTAAGATTGAATGTGATAACCTCAAAGGTTCTTTCCAGCTCTAGGTGCCTACAATTCTATAAGTTAATAAACAAAAGCATTTTCTGGCTCTTTTGCCAGGAATTTGGATGGCATAGAAGTAAGGTGTTTAATCATTCTCTCCCTCTATCCCACATACACGTACAAAATACATAAATATGTATAGGGACAGCCTAATTTCCTAGTTCTGGAAGAGGACTGTGCAAAGGAAAAGAAGCCAGAAAAAAACACAGGATAAATATCTAAAATCAGTTACCAACATGATGTAGAAGAAAATCTCTGAAGCTATGTGATCTTTTTAAAGACAAAAGAAATTATGGAAATTTGGATGTTAAAATATGTGCATTTGGAGATATTATGATTGAGGAATGACATTAAATTGCTCAGTGTTACTGGTCAACACTAGGTAGTAGATGCCAGTAATTTAAGAATATCCACTGAAAGTCTAGAAATAAGATTTGTCACTCCCAGATTACCAGAGAAAAAACGTACCATAAAAAATTAAATAATTCAAAATGCAAGAAAGAGGACAAGAAAAGTATAAAAATGTACCAAATAAATCTAAACTTTTTAGTGATCATAATGGCTGTAAATTGTTTTATTACACAGTTTAAAGTTATAGATTTACAGATTGGTCATAAAAGCAAAATCCATCTCATTCAGAAGAGATGCACCTCAGACCAACAGAAACTGAATGAAGAGCCTAGAAAAAAAGAATTTGAAAGTTCTAATTTAGAAAGAGAGAGAAAGAGACTTCAAGGTAAAAAGAATTGAAACATTCAAATATGGATATTTCATATTGATAAAATATATAACCTATTAAGACATATCAGTCATGAACTTAATGCACATGGCAACATACCTTCAGAATATATAAAGTAAGAACTGATTGAAATTCAGAGAATTTACAATCACAATGGGATATACTGCCACATCTTCTTGAACTTTTTAAAAATAAAAGAAAATAAGAGCATCAGATATCAAAACCTGTGAGTTTTGACTCAAACTGCAAAGAAATTCTACGTTAGAAAATATATTAATGCAATTTAACATAATGACAGATTAAAGGGGAAAGATTATGTATGATTACTCAATATATGCTGAAAAATGTTTGCTAACAAGAGCAACATCTACTTACTCTAATAAAAGTCACAAAATAGTTTAGAACAAAACTCCCTTAACTTGATAAAATGTCCTAAGTGATAAATTACTGGAAGCATTTTCTTAAAATCAAAGCAAAAGTAAGTGTTTCTGCTGTCATCATTGCTGTGCATCACTGTGCCGAAGCCTTAGCAGTAAGTCAAGAAAAATAAATAAGAGGTACAGATACTGTGTAGGAAAAGGGCAAAACTACGATTATTGTCTGGCAATACGATGTTTCTCCTAGAAAATCTGGGAGAATCAACTGGAAAAGCATTAGAATTAATAAGACAGTTATTTAAAATGGCAATCTGAAGTATAAAGTTCCTAAGAATAAACCTAACAAAAAGTTGGCTGAATTCTTTTGGAGAAAGCTACTAAACAGTAATGAAAAGACATAAGCAAAGACCTAAATAAAAGTAAATATATATCATTTTCATGGATGAGAAGATTATACATACTGGGAAGATGCCAATTTTTTAAAATCTCAACATTTGAAAAATCCATAAATTCAATGCAATCATACTCAAAATCCAGAAAAGATTTTTCCATGAAGCTTGAGAAGGTGATTCCAAATGCATTTGGAAGATAAAAACCATAAGAATAGCTCTGACATTTCTTAAACAAGAAAAATTGTAGTAGTGTTGGGGTCAGGAACTTATACCACTGGGCAGCAAAACATATCTAAAGCTAAAGTAATTAAAATAGCATAATATTGATGCAAAACAGACAGCAGGCCTGAGGCTGTGCACTGATATAGAGTATCCAGAAACGTTCACAAATATGTGGAATTTAGAATATAATGAGACTAAGATTTCAAATTGCATACAATGAGGGCACTATTCACTTGCCAGCTCTCTGAGGGATAAAGTATAGATTACTTTGTACATTTCTATAGATTATAGATTAAGCATTAAAAATCTATAACATCTTTTAAAAAATATAGGATATTGAATGTTTTGAGTAGGAATGTCCTTCTTAAATGAGGGGAAATTAAAGAAAATATTAACGTTGACTACATAAAAATAAAAACTTTTCATGAAAAAAGATACAATAATAAGCAAAACAGACAAGAATTCTTACCCTCATGGAACTTACATTTCAATAGAGAAAATGAGACAATAAACAAGTTAAAGATATAGTAGTACTATGTGCTAAAGAGAAAAATAAAATAGGGAATGGGCACATGAAATGATAGGAGAGGTACTGAAATGCATTTTAGCAATGCACTTTGCTTTATCACTTGTGTAAATAAATAGGTCAAAATAGTTTAAAGAGTAAATTTTGTGTTTGTTTAATCCCTCTCTCTGTGTTGAACTGAAAATATAAACTTCATGACTCTGAATACCAGTTTGATTTTGGAGGTGGGTATGTTGGTGAGTTGGTTGGTTGGTTGTTTGGTGGTATCATCTGAGATGTGAAGCAGGTATAAACAGTGCCTACCCAAGGGTTGCTGTGAGAACTGGATGCGATGAAGTGTGCAGTGTGCCCTGCACATGGTAAACAATTTACAACTTTAATTCACTTTCTTCTCTCTTTTCCAATAGTGTTGTAAGGTGATTTTGAAAATGCAACAACTTCTTGCCAGAATTTGCCAAAATTAGTTAATCATGGAAGCATTTATACTTTCCAATCTTTTCACCTTCAGGAGCTTGAAACTCAACGTCTGACATCATTTCAAACTCTTAGGAATTCAAGAAACCACAGATAGGTACACAACACCTCAAGTCATATAATGTAACAAAAGAAATGCTTGGTTAACTTGAAATCTTTTAGTCATTCTTGCCTCAACCATTAAAGTATGCGTAAACACATAAACTAAAAGAAGAATTAAACAAATATTCTGTTAAAACATCCAAATAAATGAGCCACCTTTTAACCAATATCTTCTGTTAAATGTTAAATCAGCATTCCACCTTAATCCAATGTTGACTATAGGTAAGAATGCTAAGAAATAAATGCCTATTGCCAAAAGTCAGTTCAGAGTCAGAAAAATGTGGATGAAAGACAACTTATAAGTTTATTTGTTCTATACCCTACTTTTAGCACTGACTGCTTCATTATCTTTCTATGGTGAAAGTAAGCCTTTAGAATTTCATTTTGATGGATGAGGGGAAAAATATAAATTTTCATAACACTGAAACACTGATTTCACTCTGTACATATTGAATACCAATATAATGCATACAATATACATCTTGGTCTTTGACCTTAAGCAGTAGAGTTAGGTTGAAGAATATCAATTAATTTCAAGACACATTTTTGGGGGGTGCCTACAATGTGAAAGGCATTTTGCTAGAAACTGAGAGTCCAAAGGTGGAAGATAAAATCTCTGTCTTCAAGGAGCTTGAAACCTCATATGTTGCGTAAATATAAATGACAGCAAGAAGGAGAGCACGTGGCCCAACCTGCAAACGCAAATTCAGTTTTCTGAAGGAAATACCCTACCTACTAAACTAAATCTTAAAAGGTGTGGAGACATCAACAAAAGGTAGATGGGAGGGTTATGGAAAGAGACAACGGCTGGAACAAAGATATATGAAAATAAAACAGCACAGTGCATCAGTGTGCAGGGGAAATGACAACTAGGTTGATGTTATTAGAGAATAAAAGTGCAAGACAACAAATATCAGAAATGAAGTGAAGACGTAGACATACAAAATATTAGGGAATAACTAGTTATATGATGAAGTGTTACCAGGTATGGACAGTAAACTTTCTGGCTGGCCAGGAAGTGGAGAGAGCTGCTTAGACCTAAATTCAGGGGAATACCTCTGAAAAAGAGATGGGAATTGAAACAGGCTTCCGGGAATGAGTAACTGAACATAAATAGACAAAGAGGCACATCGTGTGAGACTGGGGGAAGGGAGCACCTTAAAGAAGAAGAGGTGTGAGCAACATGGAAAACAGATTCCAAGGCTATGAAATAGACATTGTGTCCTCATTTCCTTTTCTTTTCTTTCTTTAACAAGGCATTTATCTAGTCCTTACTATGTGCCAGACATTGTCCTCATTGCTATACAAATTTTAATTCATTTAATTCCCAGAGAACCCTAGGAGGTGCTATCATACTGTCCTCATTTTATGGAAGAGGAAACTGAAGCACACAGAGGTTACATATTTTGCCCAGAGTTATGTAGCTAACAGGAGAGACAGGATTTAAACCCAGGCAGTTTGCTTACTGGGTACCTGTTCTTAATCATGATACTATGGCAATTTTCTGTGTGTCTGTGTGATAAAGTCTTAAACAAGGCCACAAATTAACAGGCTAATTTAGGTTTGATATTCCAGGAATGCATTGAACATTCAGTAAATAATTCTCAACCATTCATTTACCAAACAAAGTGCTAAAATTTTGACATGTACTTCTTAGGTGTTTCTTCTTATGATATTAGAATAGCTTAACTTATCAGCTACCAGTAGGAAATGCACTTAAATCATAAAAAGCATAAAAATAATATGGTCATTTTGGTGAAAAATCAAGTTACAGATCCAATAAGGTTAAAGAAACCCCCAAAAGACATATACATAAAAATCATGCCTAGGTACATCATAGTCAACTCACGAAAACTAAAGATAAAAAAAAAATTAAAGATAAAATTAAAAGTGGCCAGAGGAAAGGAAATCAAAAAATTACCTCTAACATCTCATCAGAAACTATAGAGGACAGAAGACATAGAAGAGTATCTTAAAACTGCTAAAAGAAAAAAATGAACCCAGAATTCTCTATCCAGCAAAAATATTGATTCTGTAGACATAAATCCAAGCATATCAAAAGTTATATTAAATATAAATGAGCCAAAAACCCCAATTAAAAAACAGATACAGCCATATTAGATAAACATAGAAAACTCAAACTTAATTGTCTATAAATGATACACTTTAAGTATGAAGACACTGATAGATTGAGAGTAAAAGATTAAAAAAAGACCATGCCATGCAACACCAAGCAAAAGTTGGAGAGACTACATTAATATCAGACAAATTAAACTTCACAACTAGAAATATTACCAGAGATCAAGAGTGTCATTTCATTAAGAGAAAGAATCAATTCATCAGGCATATCTAACAATCCTAAATGTGTATGCATCTAATTAGAAAATTTCAAAAGTGCATAAAAGCAAATATTGAAAAAATTTAAAGCAGAAATAAAAAGATGCACACATAGTTTAAGATTTCAGTACTCTTAGAAGTTGATAGAATATGCATAGAGAAAATCAATAAGAACATGGAATAATTGACCAATACTATCAATCAACTTGTCCTAATTGACATTTATAAAACATTCCATTCAACAATAGCTGAATATACATTATTTTAAGTGCACATGGAACATTTCCAAATATTGACTATATACTGGCTCATAAAACAAGTCTCAATAAATTTAAAAGCATTAAAATGATGAAGAATATGTTTTCTGACCACAATGGAATTATTAGGAATCAATAATTAAAAGATATTTGAAAAATTCCCCACATAAATTATAAGAGAAATGAGAAAATATTTTGAACAGAATTAAGAAAGTTCATGCAAGATTAACTCCATGTGATGGAATCGACAATTCAAGGGGCATAAAGCCGGATAGTTTCCTTTGGTAGAGTTAGAGGGCCTATATGGGTGGATCACAGGGCTGGGGTAAAGTACAAAATGAGGTCAGAGAGGTGATCAGGGCCAGATCTCCAGTGGGCCCAACTTAGGGAGTATCTCTGTCGCTTCATTCGCACCCAACTTAGCATTTAGCATATGGAACCTAGGATGGCACCTAGGAACATCCTAATAAAGATGTTGCAGAAATGAAGTTCTTCTTGACTGTTGGTATAATCAAATTAACTTTATTCTTTTCACATGATAAAGTTGGCTGCCAAATGATTGATCTGAGTGTGTGTAAGAGATCCTTTGTTTCTTCTAGACAGTACGGTCCTATTTCATGTTTCCCTTGAAGTGGTTTCCATCCTGTTTCTAACCTCTCTAATGCTTTGTTTTTTGTTTATCACCTATGGTATTGGTCTTCTGACTCTTATCCCTCAAAATATCTTGAAGATTCTCTCTGACAACATTCATGAGTGCCTGTGGGTAACAATCGTAGCATTACGTCACCTGTCTTCCTTCCATTTCAAAATAAACAAAGGAGAACTTCAATTCAAATGTTGATATCTGAGATGGAAATACAGTCATTTCACACATTTCAATGTGATGTAGATTCAAGAAGTTCATAAAGCATTTGTCAATATGAAATTCCGTGAATTAAATCATCTACTGTCTTTATTCTGTTAAATAATATGCTAAAACCAAAATGTGGTCTTTTTAATTTTAAAATAAAATAAGCATATTTATGATTGTTTTTATTAGAATGATACAAATTTTTATATATTCTGATTTTTTTCTTGGACTTAAACAAAATAATACCCAGCATCTTTATTTTTTTTTTAATTCACTTTACACAGGCAGTACATTTTTCAAGTGGAGGAGCCATGTCAGTGGTGTGGGGGAGAGGAGGTTTTCAAAGACAGAACTTTAAGTTTGAAAATTAGTGACTAATGGAGCATATCCAGTAGGTATTTTTCATACAACTTAGCATCATCATTATATAATGATACTGCTTTGATGTGAGATTAACTCAGACACATGATTTTTCATCCCAAAGTATCAAGATTATAGAACAATGAACAGTGGAGTTATAACAAGGGAAAGATATTAGGATAAAATTTCAAAAGAAAATACTAAAAATAAAATTTGAAGTAGCCTTGTTATTCACAAATGGTGCCAAGTCTATCATAGATAAAGGGAAAACTATGAAGATGAAGAAAATGACTCAGCAAACCTTAAGGTGGAAAGGGGGTGTTACAGAGTTAAACAAGTCCCAGGGTTTTTTACAATTTCTTATACAGAGTACACCAAGTGAGAACTAAAGTACGCTGCACTGCGTCTCCTACCTCAGTCCAGCCCAATGAAAGAACTTTTACTTTTGGATTTTTATTCTTGTATGAGTCTGCACATATTGTCCTAAGGGGACAGTAATCTGGCATGTTGACCAAACCTTGACTTGAAAACTCTTCTCATTCCTTTCCCCTGCATCTTATCCCTCAGTTGGTAAATGGAATATTTTTCAAACTAATTCTATGGATCTCCCTAAAATGAACTACAGTCTAGGCAAATATAAGAAATGTATTTACATAGCAGGTTTCAGTTTCGTGCATACTTGATTTGTGAATTATGACAACCTTCTCTGATAGGAGAGGAGGACGTGCTGCCCCATTTAGGGAGGTCGGTAACTGAGCTGTAGAGATGCTGAGGGACTTGTTCAAACACTCATGACCAGCAAGTGATGAATCTTTGAATTACCTCATCAACTGTGATTTCTACCTCTAGTATCTCTTAATTAAAAATCAGTCTAAAATCTCTTCAGATTGAGCCTTTGTTTGAGTCTCTGCATTAGAAAGAAGGAAGGTCACAGACAAGTAAAGTCTCAATCTGGGACAGTTAACTCATGAGGAAATATGAAAGGGAACTGTCATTACTTTATGGAGTGTATAGACTTCTGTGTGCCTTTACTGAATATGAAACAGCGTCATTTATTGCCACCAGGCCCTGACTTTGTCAAATATCTACCATTTTATAGGACATACTTCATTCTGTGTCACATGTTTGAGGATAATTTCTTTACTAAACAAAGCTGCTTCATAGAAGTCCCTCTGAATTTGTCATTACCTGAAATAATGATGGTATTTCAACACGGCTCCAGTAAATGTCTTGATAGACATATCATAGATTATAAACACATCCATTGAAATGCTAACCATGGTTGCAAAGCAGATTATCTTATTTAAAGACACTGGTTTTAAAATTTAGACATTTAATTTAATTATCTTTTCCCAGAAGTACAGAAGGAAATCAGAAACCTAGTGTGAATAACATTATCTTCACAGAAATGAAAACTTACAAGAGCATTTTTTGCCACAAACTCAATAATTTTAGTATAATCACTAACTATGTTTTTGTTTTACAGAACCAGTGTGATTTGAAAAAAGAATAAAATTGCTTTTAAAGTACAAAAATAATTATGAACCACTTGAAACGTAATGTCTGTGTTTTATTTCTCATCAGAATTCATTAGTGTGTAACATCAATAATTTAGCCCATCATTTGCCAACACTGACTTGGCTCAGTAGTTCAATCATGTAACCCTGTAAACTCACTTTCCATTAAAATGAATGTTGCTGACAAAGGATAACTAAAGAGATACTTCATTTATTAACTAAAGAGGTACTTCATTTATCAACATTTTTAAATGAGGAGTTTGGGGCCACAGAAGCTTAGCTGGATGATTTATATGAAGGATCTTTATATGAGTCCTAGACTTGTTCCAAATCATACGATGCTACCCACAAAGATAATCGCATTTCATTTGTGTAACATGTGAGCCAGGGCTGTCTTCAGAGGGAGGCAGAGCCACCTGCAGAGAATCAAATGACCTACCAGAATGAAAACTTGACTGCTTAGTATAAAATTATGAGATGAGCAGCATTCTCCTATATCCAATTTACTCCGTTGGGTGTATTTCTTACAAAACCCATAATATGACGTCCAATATTCTAGTATCTTAATTTAAAAATTGATTTGAGGCATTAAGTAAATAGGTTAAAATTAGTTAATGATGAGCCGACGGCTCCCCAATATCCACAAATTGTACTTCAGGACGTTCAAATTCCTCATCACTTGCCACTGACCGACACCTCCCCAGGTCCAAATGCCTGTAGATGTTGCAGACACCGTTTGAACACGAGAGTTTCATTTTCCCGAGCTGATCCCACGTCCTGCTGCTAGGTTAACATCACACCATTTTGGATGCAAAAAGCAAACAAACAAATAAAAACATCTGCAGTGCAGTGAGCAAAGCACGAAATCAAAATTCCTTGTATAGAATGTAAAATTTTCATTTCATAGGCCTTTAAACATATAATTTCTAGCAAATAATGAAAGACTGCATGAACATATCTTTCCTCTCTTCTTCTGTAATGAATTAAATGCATGTTTCTTATTAAAACTTTTTTATAGAACTAGGAGGATCTCTGCGTTTAGCTTCTAGAGTCGCCAGCTGGCATCTTTCCATGTTTTGGATCAAAAAGTTCTCAGCCAACTGATACATTCAAAAGTCAAAATCCAGGGCTAGTGTTGGATTATAAAATGTTATTTTTACTGTATTTAACTGCTTTTTTTTCCTTATCTCATCTCTTCTCTCCTCTTTTTGCTTTCCTTCCTTCTTTAGAAATATTTATCCTGACAGATTCTTAATAACAATGATGCTACAGAAAAGCTTTCTCATGCCCTCTTTTATCTTTTCTTTACCTTATAAAAGTTAAGAGAGAGGAAAAAGACTCTTCCAAACATATGAGGAAGGAGTTACTCATCTCACAATGCTGTGTTAGTTTTTGAGAAGAAATAGAGGAAGCTGCACTGTGTGAATGCAGACAGCATCGACGGACAGCTCGTGAGTTCCAGTATCATTGCATTAGCTCATGCTTCTATAATATTTATATTTTGAATTTGTGTTTATTTTAATTTGATTGCCACAAATAACCCTGCAAGGAAAATTTTATTATGCCCATTTTACAGATAAATTAACTCTCAAAGAGCTTAAATGGACCATCTCTGTGACATAGCATGTACGTGGTGGAGCCACTAAATTAATTCATAGACAAATAAATCAGGGCAATGTTAAGAACAATGTCAGATCCAGTTTTTCCTTACTTGAAGAAATCTTTTATTTTCTACAAGATATGCCCTGGAGGCAGTGGATTTTAAGTCAAGTAGAGGAAAATTTATTTTTAAAATAATATTTGGGACATCTCTTGTGTATTAATTTTCCTGGTTCCAGTCTGCCCTTAAGGCTAGAAAAAAATCAAGAAATTGTGTAAAACTAAAAAGTCATGAGATATATCTAAAAGGAGGCTTTGAATTACGAAGAAATGAAGTAACATATCTAGAAATGTGAATGTAAAGAAAACAGCAATTTGCATTATTCATGAGCTCATTATCTACAAGCAAATATGCAACAGCAAAAACTTCAGAGAGTCAAAATAAGGAAACCCACTGAAAGAAGAATGTCAAGGCTGCAGAAATTAACAGTGAAAAACGATGTCACTACATTGCTTTACAGAGAAGAGAAGAAAAAGTATCTAGGTGTCTGTAAGCTATAAAAGGCTCTTTATTTCTTTTGCTATTAAATGTAACGTTTCTAAAAGGGCATGCTGTTCATTATTTTTAAGTTGGGCCAGGTGACCACGTATTTTTTTGAGTAACAAAGATGAGTTCAGGAGTGGGATAAATATCTGTCCTGTATTATTATTTAATAAGATAGACTACAGTTTGTCAATGGCAAGACACGCACAGACTGTATTTGCAAGACAAATGGCTCAAGATCTTGATGAAGTCTGTAGACATGAGGGGGTTTTTTCTATAAGAAATGTGATTTACTGCGTAAAGAGGTGAAGCCTGCAGTTTTGGGCGAAAGCCCATTATCACCGGCTTTACCAGCTAAGCCAATTAATAGGTGCAGAAAATATTGAATGTGATCAGTTAGTCTGTTAAGACATGGTCCCATGATACCCCCAGGTTATCCCACAAAGCAGAGTACTTTCAGTAAGATGACATACCAGCAAATTGCCTTCAAGCATAGGTTGGCATAGGTATAAACCAAATAAAAAAGAATATACCTATAATTGGATAATAGAGCAATTGTTATTGGTCATATTAATAAGTCTAGTTTCACAGACTATGTTTTTTCTTTTGATGAAACGAATAAAGCTGTAGTCTTTAGAAGCAGAACTGTCCCACAGTAGGAGCCACAAAAATCTATAAAAGAAAATAAATGTGCTTGCTTTACAGAGGTGCTAAAGCAAAAATAGCATGAAAAAGCAACAAAAGACAGTAAATTGTTTTATTAAGAGCTGCTTTTAGGTACACTAATTGGACATCTTTCAGAACCGAGGAACCATTATATTCCAGCAACATTCAGAAAATGACACTTTCACACGCTTGCCATCCAACAAAGCATTTTATTCCCATAATAGGTCATTTTAGTATATTTAACTAAACCTTATTTGTCCCAATGACACTCTGCAAGCTTCCTTTAAAATTTAAATTCTTTTTAAGTAAAATTTCAAAAATGAGTTTTATTATGTGTGTGAATAATCTATGAAGAATGTAAGTTTAAGCCAAGAACTGTAATTATTAATAATTACTAATACATATAAATTCAGTTATTTATAGGAACACCAATTATGGAAGCTCACGTCTATTTTCAATTTGCAAGATACTCTTTACGCAACTTTGAAGTTTTATTCGATTATTTGATAGTATCAAGTACATCTTAAAGTTTTTTGGTTTTTAAAAATTTTTTAAGTTTTTCCAAGGAAGATTAGCCCTGAGCTAACATCTGCTGCCAATCCTCCTCGTTTTGCTGAGGAAGACTGACCCTGAGCTAGCATCCGTGCCCATCTTCCTCTACTTTATATGTGGGACGCCTACCACAGAATGGCTTGCCAAGCTGTGCGTAGATCTGCACCCAGGATCCGAACCAGTGAACCCTGGGCCACCGAAGCAGACCATGCGAACTTAACTGCTGTGCCACTGGGCTGGCCCCTTAAAGTTTCTTTACTTACGCAAAAACTTAAATATCATTAAACCCAAATTATGCAGACAATATGTGCCTAAAATCTTCAGCTTTTTTCCTGTAAATTTTGCAGCAACTTTCACATTTCTACTTATGTAATATATTTATTTTGTTAAAATCAACTCTGACTTACTGCGAATAAGTTTTGTAATCTTATGCAAAGTGGTACTGGTTATCTTTCTAACATATATGAAACCCATGAAACATTCCATAATTAAGAAGACTTTCATGTTTTCTTCGGATATCTTATACAATATAAAAACTATTTTTCTACTTTGTTACAGTGGTCCCATCACATATTTTTAAATAATCTAATGAATACTGGTCTTATTCACCGTGTTGCAGCCATATTTTAATTGGATTTTCCTTTTGATGTTCACCTGTGAAGGAATCAAGTCACAAAATCATTAAGCTGAATTATATTTTCATGTTTATCAATTGCTCTGATTTTTCATCAACTCTGATTTTTCTTTCACTCAAAGATAAAAATAGACTTATCTCACCCTTTCAAAGAAAATACAGTTTTCTAAGACAAGTGTTAAATAAATTATTTTCTGCTACGAATTTCATGTATATTCAAGTACATTTGATTTCCCTCAATCTCTTTTGGATGACGAATAATGTTTGTCATGTATTTTCACCATAATATGAATAATGTAAAAATTGTAATGATTTCAAACACGCATTTCTCCCTTCCAGTTTTCTAAATGTAAGAAGATAAAAAAGTTAGCATAAGAGATAGTACCAAATTTCTCTAAGCAGAGACCATTTTTTATTAGAAAAACATTTTGACAGACAACTTGGGCAAGGTGCACAAGAAGAAGAGAGAACAATACACAAAATTCTTGTCATGAATCACTGAATTGAGGTGTGCAGTGAATAGCAGAGAATTCCTCAGGAGCAGAGTGAGTCAGTGAGCAATATGGTAGAAGACCAGAGCCCAGGTTGACAGAAATAGCTAAGGGATAGAGGGAGGAAAAAAGATATCTAAGGAGTAGTCTGTATTGAATGATGTAATCTGTACCACTCACCTCTAATCCCTTAGTGATTTCTTCTACCATCCATAAAACTTTCAGTGTGGTCCTTATTGTGTAAATTAAGGAAAGGAGATAAGCTTTGTGGCTGAGTTGACCTGAGGAGGCACAGGGATGCACTCAGTGTGGTGAAATGATCCACAAAGAGAGCCAATTCAGTACATTATAGCTAAAGGGGACAGTAAGGACATGAGCACACCAGGAATTCATAGACGTGCTGGGAAAGGCTTGAGACTATTAATTTAATAGATTAATTAAATCAATGTATGCACCAAAATTTCTGTGAACTCCTGGCAACAAGGAGGCATATTGTAGGGGCTGAGTAGAGGAAGGTTATCCTAGTTGAATGTAAAAACCTGTAGAGATTTATAAAAGCATGAGAACATCATGATAAGTAATTCAGGAAAGGAAGAGTGGTAGCTGGCATGGAGCTGATTTCAGCTCTGACCTTGAAGGAAATTGAGGCTCCATTAGATAGTGGAGATTCTGGACAGATGTGTAGTAGGTGATGACTCTTGCGCTCAAGGGAGACACCTGGGCTAGAGAGAATATTTTAGGAGTCATCAGCATATTGCTGGTAATTGAAATTATAGGAAAAGTATCCAACTATACCATAGGAAAAAGCATCAGCTATAAAAGTCTAAAACTCTATGTTATCCACAATTACGCCTAAGTATTACAGATTAATTTTTATTTTTGATTTGATTTTATTGTTATTAGATAGATTTTAATTTTATTTTAGATTTTATTTTAATATTAATTTTATTAATGTTTCTCCTTTGAATTGGTATCCCTCCATAATTTTTCCAGAATTACTAATGGAATATTTTTCTAAGATTTAAACTTACCTGTTAAATTTGTCCCATTTCTAAACTCTACCAACTGAAGTTGTAAGGGGTTCCCATAATGTAGTTACACGCATTCATATTATCACATTATCCAACTTCATGGGGCTAATTGTAACTGTTGAAAACCAGAAGAAATTATCAAAAGTACATGAGATCAAATGATACTTCTACTTCCAGCCAAGATAAAGTAACAGGGGTCATATTTACCCTCTTGCCTGAAACAACCAAACACCAAACAAATTGTATGCAACAACAGTTTTCGAGGCATTTGACATCAAGCTATGGAAGACAGTGATCCCAGAAAGACGTGAAACAAACAAGATGAACCTTACAATTGTCCCAGCTTACTGCCTTGAAAGAGTTTGTAGACCATGGTACTGGCGGATGAATAGAGTCAGACTCCTGCAATGAGTCCTGCAGACTCTATGAGGTGAGTGGATGGAGTTGAGAGCTCAAGGAGAACAAAGCAGCTAGAGTTCACAGATCAGAGTATCAGAGAGGACAGACCTTCACAGAGAACTCTGGAAATATACTGAAGATTCCCCTTGAATAACCATTTAAGCAATATATGTTTATAAGAAACTACCTGAGACCAAGTAAAGAGTCACTCAAAATATTAGTGGTAACAATATCTGTTTGTTACACAAGACCTGTGCTTACCAGACAGAATGAAAAACCTCAGAATTTGTGGAGAGTTGGGTACTCAGAAAAGTCTTGCCTCCATAAGGGGATTAATTAGCTCTAGGCCAAACACAACTCTGGTCCCACCTAACAAATCTTTTTTTTTTTTTTCTTTTTTTTAAGATTGGCACTTGAGCTAAGATCTGTTGCCAATCTTTGTTTTTTCTCTTCTCCTCCTCCTCTTCCTCCTCCTCCTCCTCCTCCTCCTCCTCCTCCTCCTTCTCCTTCTCCTCCTCCTTCTTCTTCTTCTCCTCCCCAAAGCTTCCCAGTACATAATTGTATATTCTAGTCGTAGGTGTGCTTTGTGGGACACCGCCTCAGCATGGCTTGATGAGAGGTGCTAGGTCTGCACCCAGGATCCAAACTGGCAAAATTCTGGGCTGCCAAAGTGGAGCATGTGAACTTAACCATTCGGCCATGGGGCCAGCCGCCCACCTAACAAATCTTAAAAGGAAGACTGAAAAGGATCAAACTTTCCAACTAGCTTAACTGTATCCTAGAACAAATCTCAAGACTATTTATAGGAATATAAAAATATCCAGCACCAAAGAAGTTAAAATGTATAACATTCAATAAAACATCACCAAGTATGTAAAAAAGCAGAAAAAATACAACCAATAATGAGGAGAAAAATTAATCAATTGAAACCGACACAGAACTGACACAGAAGTTAGAATTAGCAGACACGTACATTAAGCAATTATTATAACTGTTTTCCATGTGTTAATAAATTATGTAGAGGCATCAGAGATGGAAAAATGACCAAGTTGAACATCTAGAGATAAAAGCTACAATGCTTGAGATGAAAAATACATAAAATAGGATTAGTGGCAGATTTGATATTGCAAAAACAAGATTAGTAAATTTGAATCCAAAGGAATAGAAACTACCCAAAATGAAAGACAGAGAAAAAAGAATTTTAAAAATGAAAAAGTATTGGTAAACTGTGGGAGATCATCGGGCAATCTAATATATGTCTCTTTTGAGTCCCCGGCGGACAGGATAAAGAGTAGAGAACAGAAAAATATTTGAAGAAATCAGGCTGAATTTTTTCCAAATTTAATGCAAACTTTAAACAAAAAAATACAAGAATCTCGTGAGATCCCAAACTCAAGAAATGTAACAAACTACACTAAGGCATATCATAATCAATTGCACAAAATCAGTGATCAAGAGAAAATATTAAAAACAATCAGATATAAAAAGAATATGTTATGTACAAAGGAACAAAGACAAAGCTGATAGCAGATTTCTCATAAGTAACAATGCAAATGAGAAGACAATGGAGTAACATGTTTAAAGTAATGGGGGCAGGGGAAGAAGCCACCCTAGAATTTCATACACAGTAAAATATCTTTCAAAAGAAGGCAAAATAAAGACTTTTTCAGACATACAGAAAGGAAAAAGTCATCACCAGCAGACTTACACTACAAGAAATGTTATAAAAAGTCCTTCAGGCAGAAGAAAAATGACACCAGATGGAAATATGGAACTACTCAAAGGAAGGAACTACGTGATGAAATATATGAGATTTTTTCTTTAATTTTTAAAACATCTTTAAATAACAACTGAATGTTTAAGCAAACAATATAGTGCATAGTTTATAAAATGTATATAAGTAGAATGTGTGTCCAGGTTATAATGAAAGCTAAGAGAGAAGAAATATATGACTTTACACTTATATGTGAAATGATATAATATCACTTCAAGTAAGACATACATTCAACATTGTCTTAGAGGTTGCAACCCATGTAATAACGCAAGAACAAGGGGAAAAATGCATCTGGATAGGAAAAGAAGAAGTAAAATGGCCTTTATTGGCAGACAACATTATCATCTATGTAGAAAATTCAATGAAATCAACAAAAAAACTGATAAGCTAATAAGTGAACTTAGTAGAGTTCATAATACAACACCAATATAAAAAAGATATGTCTACGTACTAGCAATTATTGGATATTGAAGTCAAGAAAGCATTGCTTATACAATATCAAAAAATATGAAATATTTCAGTGCAAGACCTGTGTACTGAAAACTACAAAATATTGCTGAGAGATATTAAAGAAGCCTTGAATAAATAAAGAGATGGACCTTGTTTTAGGGCAGGAAGACTCAATATTGTTAAGATGTCAGTTTTACCCAAGTTGTTCTAAACATTCAACACAGTCCCAATCAAAATTCCAGAATGCATTTTCAGAACAATTAACAAGCTTATTTTAAAATCCACAATAAAATGCAAAAGACATAAAACAACGTTGTAAGAGAAGAATATAGTTGAAGGACTTACAATACCTTGATTTCAAGACTCATCATAAAGCTACAGTAATCAAAAATGGCATGACATTTGATGCAGCTATACCAAGAAATCAATGGAAATGAACAGGAAGTACAGAAATAGACCCATATTTATTGACAACCAATTTTTTATAAGGTAACAAAGACAATTCAGTGGAGAAAGAATGGTCTTTTCAATAAATTATGCTGTTAAAATTGCATGTCTATAAATAAATACATGAAATTTGACCCTTACCTTGGACCATATAGAAAATTTAACACAAAATGAATCATAAATCTAAACATAGAACCTAAAATCGGAAAAAATTCTGGAAGAAAGCATAGGAAAAAATGTTTGTGAACTTGGAATAGGAAAATATTTCTTAGGCAAAACACCAAAAACACAAGAAAAAAATTGGATTTTATCAAAATGTAAAAACTTCTGCTCTTCTAAAGATATGGTTAATAAAATCAAAAGACAAGCTATATACAGAGAGAAAATATTTGTAAAGGATATATCTGGTAAAAGCCTTATTTCCAGAGTATATATTTTTTAAAAACCTTCTCTAAACTCAATATTAGATAAATAAACATCCCAGCAAAGAATGGGCAAAGTATTTGAACTGGCAATTCACCAAAATAGATATACAAATGGCAAATAAGCTCCCCTAGGCGATATCCAAGAAAGAATAGTGTTTTACTTGTTACCTCCATCTGGATGTGTCAACCCTTTATTCCTTCTGAGAGGACATCGATCTAGAGGCGATTAGACTCCTCACCTCTTTGTCTCTCTCTTCTTCCGTCCAGAGTATAGGCTTTCTAGGTACTCTTCACCTCTAAGGACTTCCCCTGAACCATATCCTCCTTCTCAAGGTACCATTGGTCCTGCCTTATTCCCTGGAGACATTGTAGTAGACAGTTATAAGGAAGATACAATCAAAAAACCAAGATCCAAAAATACTATCCCTCTTATATGTGATAATAATAGTGATAACTCAATTCAGAAAAACTGTGTTGAGTACCTACAAAGAACAAGCAGTAGATCAGGTTCTAAGATGTAAAGAGGAACAGGTACAATTCCTACCCTCAAGCAGCATGTAATCTGTGAATAAGTTGAGGATCAGTACACAGAAACTTTTCTTGAAAAGAGCATATTGATATGTTATCCAGAGAAAATCAATAAGGAAGAAAATACACATTAGAGGGATCTGGCCCTGTGGCCTAGTGGTTAAGTTCAGCATGCTTTGCTTCAGCAGTTTCTGTTTGGTTCCCAGGGATGGACCTACACCACCCAACAGCAGCCATGCTGTGTTGATGACCCACATAGAAAATAGAAGAAGATTGGTACAGTTGTTAGCTCAGGGCAAATCTTCCTCAGGAAAAAAAAAAACAAACATGTTAGACGAGATGGCCTGACAGATATGTAGGTTCCAACTACGAACAGCAAAATACACATTCCTCTCAAGTACATAAGAAACATTCCCCAGAATAGATCATATGCTGGGCCACAAAACAAATCTTAACAAATTTAAGAGGATTGAAATCAGGTCAAGCATAGAAATCAATTACGAGGGGAAAACTGGAAAATTCACCGATATATGGAGATCAAGGAGGATGCTCTCGAACGACCAATGGGTCAAAGAAGAAGTCAAAAGGGAAATAGAAAAATATCTTGAGACAAATGAAAATGGAAACACATGTAGAAAAACCTAGGGGATGCAACAAAAGCAGTTCAAAGAGGAAAACATATCAATAATGCCTACATTGAGAAAACAGAAAGATCTCGAATAAACAACCCAACTTTACACCTCAAGGAACTAAGAAAAGAAGAACAAAGTCTAATGTTAGTAAAAGGAAAGAAATAACAAAAATCAAAGCAGAAATGAATGAAATAAAGACTAAAAATACAACAGAAAACATCAGTGAAGCTAAGAACTGGTTTTTTGAAAAGACAAACAAAATCGACAAACCTTTAACTAGACTCACCAAGAAAAAAAAAAGAGGGCTCAAATAAAATAAGAAATGAAAGAGGAGACATTACAACTGATACCATGGAAGTACAAAGGATCATCAGAGACTACTATGAACAATTACATATCAGCATATTGGGCAACCTAGAAGAAATGGACAAATTCCTAGAAACATACAAGCATATTTTATTTTAGGCTTAATGAAATAGCAAAGTCCAAATTTACAAGCAGAGTGATTTTGTTTCATTTTTAGGGCTAATTCTAAGATTGTACCTAATTGAGAGCCCAATCTAAGAACCTGCAAGGTTAGTTCATTATCGGTGTTGTATTCACTCTCATTAATAAGCATTCTATGAAGACCTCTGACAAGTAGGACACGGAGTACAGGAGGACCACTGGAAGTAGGTTACGTGGGAATTCTAATGGTGTGGGCAATGAAGGAGTACACAACATTGTGAGACTTTTGCTGATACTTACTCCACCAAGTATGAAATAGAGAGAAAGTTCATAAATGACACAGAACGAAGCTACTTTTACCTGCAATCTATGCCTAATTTGTTGTTAAGGGTTTTTATCAACAGTCGATGATCATTTGACTTTTATCTTTCATTTGTTAATGTGGTGTATCACATTAATTGATTTGCATATGTTAAACCATCCTTGTATCCTAGGGATAAATCCCACTTGGTTGTGGCATATAATCCTTTCAATAAATTCTTGAATTTGGTTTGGTATCAGGGTAATGCTGGCCTTGTAAAATGAGTTTTAATATATTTCCTCCTCTTCTTTTTAGGAAGAGTTTGAGAAGGAATCGTACTATTTCTTCTTTAACTGTTTGGTAGAATTCACCAGTGAAGCCATCTTGTCCTGAACTTTTCTTTGTTAAGAAGTTTTTAATTACTGATTCAATCCCTTTAGTAGTAATTAGTCTGCTCAGATTTTCTATTTCTTCATGATTTAGTTTCAGTAGGTTGCTAAAAAGCAAACCTGTAATATCTGTAGCCCAGAACTCTGTCAAGATACTGTTCACTGTGAAGGATAATTTCCTGAGTCTTCAGCATTCATTTGTGCTTGTTAGTGACTGTGTGTATAATGGAACCAGTGAAATTTCACCCATAAATAAATCAACAGATTTTATTCAAAGACCTTATGTGCCTCTCATTACGTCAGGTCACGTGACATACAAGATAAAGCACATGTCCTGCCCATGTGGAGTTTATGCTTCATCACTAATTTAACCTTGTTAAATGTTGCCATTTCCTTGTTCATGAATTTCAGTGGTTTCCCCATTTCCCCTTGGGTAAAGTCTAAACCCTTCAGTGTACCTTTCAAGACCCTCAGAAATACAGATCAATTTACCCTTTCAGTTTAGTTTAGTTTATCATCTACTACCCCCAGACTAGTGCCCCCGAACACATGTATTCAGTGGTCCCTAAGCAGGATCCATGCTTTTCTGTCTCCTGACTCAGCTTTCAAGGTCTAGTTTACAGAGCATCTCTTTCCTGAGATATCACTGAATTCCCGCTAGAAATGATATTTCCCTTCTGAGAACCACCACTGGTCTGGGGCCATATCACATTCTGTGTTGTGATAAACTATTATTTATGCATTCCTTGAAGCCAAACTGTATTTTGTACTCTGACTTAGGAGGGGAGGGGTACTGGGGACGATAGCGAGAACTTCTGACTACAATATAGGCCATTGTACCAGAGGGGGATGCTTTATACGTAACAAATGCAAATAAGTGTTCGTTGAGTGAATAAATGAAAGAGAAAGGTAACTTGCACTGTCTGTATAAGGGTTGAAATGTAAGCACAAGGTCTTATTTTAACCTAACGATTTTCTTATTTTAACCTAATTATTATTAACCCAACCTAATTATTTAACCTAATTTTTTCTAATAAAAAAGCAACACAGTTTTTCCAGAATTTATCCCTTGGGATCTTAGTAAGTGCTACCCAGTAAAAGACCAAGTAGACAATAAACTTCTGAAATGCTGGATATTAAAACGTGAAGCAGGTTTTCCTTTTTTAAAGAAACTTCAGAATGTTTGAGACCCTTTAATATGCTATTGTGCTTTATAACTGTTGAAAAACTGGGATGGAATATTCAGTGTTTACCAAATTTTTAACCGCAGAACATTTTGTTTTTCCTCAGAAAAAACACTGTACTCTGAGAAGGAAATCACACGTCGGATTAAATTTATGCTAATTAAGTTAGCAATAAATACTCGAATAGAAAAAGATGAAGTAGTATCTAATTTTATTTACAAGAATAATTTGAAGAGAGATTACTTCTCAAGTTGAATTCTAGGTAGAAAGGCGTTAGTTTCCTGAAAGAAAAAATAGGGCCTATGATTACCCACAGATTTTTTTCCCAGGAATCTAGCAAGATCACAGAGCTTGATCATTCGTCCAGTGGGTGATTCACGTGGAATTTTTTTAACTAACTGACTAGAACAGGACTCTTGAAACACTTTCCTCCCTTAGAATATACTGGTTTAGGGTGAGTAGTTCTCTTTTGAAACTATTACTACGTTAAATGCTAAATTAAAGCGTCACTTTCTCTTCATCATTCGATATGTTGTCAAAAATGTGACTATTTTCCTGGTTGATATAAATAATATCACACCAGCTTTTCTGAAGGGTGGCCTGGCTGTCCACCTAGAGTCTGTGGTCCTCTTCCCAGTCTTCTCCACCCCAGCACAAGCCTGCAGCTGCTTGGGTCTCTCTCAATTTCTAACTTACTTTTTTAGAAATCTGATAATATTTGAAATACCAGTTAAAATCCAGCAATATAATGTTTCTTATGAATGCTCCCCCGCCAAAAATCTAATAACATTGCATAAAAAAAGACAAAGTAACAATTTTCTTTCTTCGAAACCACTCAGCTGTGCAATCTTTAGTTGTTTTAGGCCTTCAGAAGGTATGATCAGTATGCATAGGAAAAGTCATGTCTCTTACTTCACTTTGCAAGAGTGCACTGCAAAGCATTAATAGCTGCATTGCCTTGTTAATAAACTTCAGTCAAAATGCTTTGGGAGATAATTTGATTAAAAAAAGGAATAAAAAACATCGAAGCTGAAATATTGCTTTTATAAGCTACAAGATCAATTCACCATGTGCTTTTTTAATCAATGGAAATATATACATTTAAACAGAAAACACAGATGACTTAGTTTTCTCCCATAGCATGTCAGTGAGCGTGACTAGTTCCTTGTAATTTTTTTTCTAATGCTCTCCTGTGCTCTGACTTATGGGAGAAAAACTTTCCATGAAAAATGTGCGCTACTTTTCCACTTTTGGCCTTGTGTGTGCTTCTTCTCTGCCTTAATTACTATATAAATCAACTGCAAAAAAAGATTTACAGTGATTACCCCTCACTTAGAGAGCTGTGAAGATTGATCTGGAAGTGGTGTGTTTGTCAAGCTCTGTGTCTACTTCTCATCTTAGCTAGTTCTAAAGTGAATCCAGGACAACTTACGGTAGGATTCAAAAAGAAGTAAACGGGGGAAGAAAAAGCAATGTGGATCACTCTGCTCTCTGTGTTCTCACGGAATATGCCTAACAACCTACTCTTAGAACACTCCAGGGCAAAGGACTTTTCAAACAATTGTGAACTTCAAACCCATTTACTACATCAGGAGAACAGATCACCATAGCTACTAAATCGATCCTGCATATCCCCCATTTTCTCTCAATGTAGTCAAATGGGTGGGTGAGTAATTGGAATGGAAATCTTCCTGTTTTCAGTGGATTAGTTCTTATCACCACTAGCCAAGAATTTATTACACACCTATATTCAGGTCACTGTACTAGCTTCTTGGAGAGAGGTTGATCAATCCTTACCTTTACAAAGCTTGTCTTTTTTCTAAGGTAAGCTCATTCATGAATGTGATCACATCACAGCAAAACACAAACACAGAATTAAGAAACAAAGCAGAGGCCAGCCCCGGTGGCCTATAGGTTAAGTTCGGTGTGCTCCGCTTTGGCAGCCCCAGTTGGGTTCCTGGGTGCAGACCTACACCACTGGTCTGTCAGTGGCTGTGCTGTGGTGATGGCTCACATGCAAAGAGAGAAAGATTGACAGTGGATGTTAGCTTAGGGCGAATCTTCCTCAGCAAAAAAAAAGAAAAAAACAAACAAAGCTGACACAATATAATGCGTCCTTTCATCTTTCTACTTCCTCAAAAGTTTTGGAATGTGCTGAATGTTGGTTTACGTTCTGTAGCTTGACCTAACTTTCCATACCTCTACAGACATCTGTCCTGCCATCCCATTGCTGTTCAAGTGGGCTGGTGCCACTCTGTTCTTAAGGATCAAAGAGATGAAATAGCGTGCCTTTTAGATTTCTTCGTGCTGAATCGCCTTGAAAGCCAACTTGACTGCTCCATTTAAAAAGTGACCTCAGTGCTTCCTCCTTGATTAAATGTAATAAAACCTCTAATAAATTATTAGGACAGCTATTTGCTAATTTTCCAGTGTATATCCTCTAAATATGGGCTCCTCTTTCCAAACAACACTTGAAAAATCGTATTTTCCTGTTCAAGTGTTCCCTGCTCATATTGTTTTCCTATAGCAGAATGCTCCTTTTGAACAGTCAAGTGCCAAAGGTTTTTGCTCTCGGCTCATATGAGGACTCAAAAAGGAGTGTAATCATACTTAAAAAATAAAGTATATTCTCAAATCTAGAAATTAGCTAGTAATTGAAAT